>NC_092729.1:79854269-80074269 GCF_047496885.1 Scyliorhinus torazame | reverse complement strand
ACACATTATTTCAGCAGCACCACTTCTTTCACTTTAAACGTACATCGAGCTTTCCTCTGTCCTTTTTACCAATGTTCCCCATCATTATCTCGCACCTGCCTCTCTTTAACCCAACACATCCGCTGCTACCACGGCACAGACATCACATCCATCACTTCCCCCGCTCTTCCTCTTCAGATCATTCTCTCTACTTCACTGAATCACTTCATCTCACGCGTTACCTCACCTCTGACTCCCTTCTCACAGCTAAATTCAGCTGGGCTGAACGTCACAGAACTTGTCCCTCTCCACCCGCACACCTTTCCTTGTCACTTACAACTCTGGAGAATTCACTTCTGATTCAAGACCGGGCTTCAGTGCTCCACCTCGTCCCCGGCCACTCGCAAATCAAAGAGCGATTCATAGAACTTAGAACATTGAACATAGAACAGTACAGTACAGTACAGGCCCTTCAGCCCACGATGTTGTGCCGACCATTTATCCTAATATAAGACCAACCTAACCTACATCCCTTCAATTTACAACTGTCCATGTGCCTGTCCAAGAGTCGCTTAAATGTCCCTAATGACTCCGACTCCACCACCTCTGCTGGCTCCCTCAACCCTTCTTCGTAAGACATGCCCTCCAGTCCCGGCAGCATCAAGGTAAATCTGCTCTGTACCCTCTCCAAATTATCCACATCCTTCCTATAATGAGGCGACCAGAACTGGACACAATATTGCAAGTGTGGTCTAACTCGAGTTTTAGAAAGCTGCAGGAAAACCACGCGGCTCTTAGACTCAATCCCACTGTTAATAAAAGCCAACACGCCATACGCCTCCTTCACAACCCTATCAACCTGGGTGGCAACTTGGAGGGATCTACGTACGTGGACCCCAAGATCATCTGTTCCTCCACACTTCCAATAATCATGCCATTAACCCTGTATTCTGCAGTCAAATTCGGCCTTCCAAAATGAATCAGTTCACATTGATCAAGGCTGAACTCCACCTGTCACGTCTCAGCCCAGCTCTGCATCCTGTCAATGTCCTGCTGTAATCCTATTAATTCACACCCGCAACAAAATGTCCAGTATCTTTTATCCCCATGCTCGAATTCGTTTAGTGCCCTGTGACTACTGAGTGCAGGGTTCTTTCCTTGGATCTTTGGCCCTGCCATACATGGCGATACCCAATTACCCCGTCACCTTTGGATACGCACCTCACCAACTATATCTCGGATTTCTTTAAATATCCCTCGTCTTCCTAAATCCAGGATGATCCTCTGTGCAGCACATACAGAATACAGGGATCATGAGGGTCCACGTATTGGGGATAGTAGACGTTGGAAGCTGAGGGCGCAATGGGTCAAATATGGAGAACAGCTGGGGTCGCCAGAGTGGACCGCACTGCAGAGGAGTCCGGGTAAAAGGGCTCACGTTTCCTATACTCCAGGCCGAGATGGGTGCTGGGGAGTAACACAATATCCCGAAAGCCAAATGGGAGGTGGGAAAAGGCGTGGGACGAGGGGGAGAAAAGGGGCACACGGAATAAACGAGGGGCTTAGTTACCGGACCTGGACAGACCCGGGATGGGAATGTCGGTGTTAGCAGCCGACTTGGATAAACAGAATGCAGTGGTGCAACTTACAACAACAGAAATGAAAGATGTGGACACAATAACATCAACTGATGCATTTAAAAATCAGAAAAATAAACCAAACCTTTATCTCGTTAAGTTGAACAACAACCTCAATGGACATGTCTTCAAGAACAAAGAACAAAGAAATGTACAGCACAGGAACAGGCCCTTCTGCCCTCCAAGCCTGTGCCGACCATGCTGCCCGACTAAACTACAATTTTCTACACTTCCTGGGTCCGTATCCCTCTATTCCCATCCTATTCATGTATTTGTCAAGATGCCCCTTAAATGTCACTATCGTCCCTGCTTCCAACCACCTCCTCCGGTAGCGAGTTCCAGGCACCCACTACCCTCTGCGTAAAAAACTTGCCTCGTACATCTACTCTAAACCTTGCCCCTCTCACCTTAAACCTATGCCCCCTAGTAATTGACCCCTCTGCCCTGGGGAAAAGCCTTTGAGTATCCACTCTGTCTATGCCCCTCATATATTTGTATACCTCTATCAGGTCTCCCCTCAACCTTCGTTCCAGTGAGAACAAACCGAGTTTATTCAAACGCTCCTTATAGCTAATGCCCTCCATACCAGGCAACATTCTGGTAAATCTCTTCTGCACCCTCTCTAAAGCCTCCACATCCTTCTGGTAGTGTGGCGATCAGAATTGAACACTATACTCCAAGTGTGGCCTAACTAAGGTTCTATACAGCTGCAACATGACTAGCCAATTCTTATACTCAATGCCCCGGCCAATGAAGGCAAGCATGCCGTATGCCTTCTTGACTACCTTCTCCACCTGTGTTGCCCCTTTCAATGACCTGTGGACCTGTACTCCTAGATCTCTTTGACTTTCAATACTCTTGAGGGTTCTACCATTCACTGTATATTCCCTACCTGCATTAGACCTTCCAAAATGCATTACCTCACATTTGTCCGGATTTAACTCCATCTGCCAACTCTCCGCCCAAGTCTCCAAACAATCTAAATCCTGCTGTATCCTCCGACAGTCCTCATCGCTATCCGCAATTCCACCAACCTTTGTGTCGTCTGCAAACTTACTAATCAGACCAGTTACATTTTCCTCCAAATCATTTATATATACTACAAAGAGCAAAGGTCCCAGCACTGATCCCTGTGGAACACCACTGGTCACAGCCCTCCAATGAGAAAAGCATCCTTCCATTGCTACTCTCTGCCTTCTATGGCCCAGCCAGTTCTGTATCCACCTTGCCAGCTCACCCCTGATCCCGTGTGACTTCACCTTTTGTAGTAGTCTACCATGATACCTTGTCAAAGGCCTTACTGAAGTCCATATAGACAACATCCACTGCCCTTCCTGCATCAATCATCTTAGTGACCTCCTTGAAAAACTCTATCAAGTTAGTGAGACACGACCTTCCCTTCACAAAACCGTGCTGCCTCTCACTAATACGTCCATTTGCTTCCAAATGGGAGTAGATCCTGTCTCGAAGAATTCTCTCCAGTAATTTCCCTACCACTGAAGTAAGGCTCACCGGCCTGTAGTTCCCGGGATTATCCTTGCTACCCTTCTTAAACAGAGGGACAACATTGGCTATTCTCCAGTCCTCCGGGACATCCCCTGAAGACAGCGAGGATCCAAAAATTTCTGTCAAGGCCTCAGCAATTTCCTCTCCAGCCACCTTCAGTATTCTGGGGTAGGTCCCATCAGGCCCTGGGGACTTATCTACCTTAATTTGTTTTAATACACCCAACACCTCGTCTTTTTGGATCTCAATGTGACGCAGCTATCTACACACCCTTCTCCAGACTCAACATCTACCAATTTCTTCTCTTTGGTGAATACTGATGCAAAGTACTTCTAGCCCTCCTGACTCCTTGCTTAAGTTCCTTCCTACTTTCCTTATATTCCACGCAGGCTTCGTCTGTTCCAAGCCTTTTAGCCCTGACAAATGCCTCCTTTTTCTTTTTGACGAGGCCGACAATATCTCTCGTCATCCAAGGTTCCCGAAAGTTCCGTATTTATCCTTCTTCCTCACAGGAACATGCCGGTCCTGAATTCCTTTCAACTGCCACTTGAAAGCCTCCCACATGTCAGATGTTGATTTGCCCTCAAACATCCGCCCCCAGTCTATGTTCTTCAGTTCCCGCCTAATATTGTTATAATTAGACTTCCCCCAATTTAGCATTCATCCTAGGACCACTCTTATCCTTGTCCACCAGTACTTTAAAACTTACTGAATTGTGGTCACTGTTCCCGAAATGCTCCCCTACTGAAACATCTACCACCTGGCCGGGCACATTCCCCAATACCAGGTCCAGTACCGCCCCTTCCCTAGTTGGACTGTCTACATATTGTTTTAAGAAGCGCTCCTGGATGCTCCTTACAAACTCCGCCCCGTCTAAGCCCCTGGCACTCAGTGAGTCCCAGTCAATATTGGGTAAGTTGAAGTCTCCCATCACCACAACCCTGTTGTTTTTACACTTTTCAAAAATCTGTCTACCTATCTGCTCCTCTATCTCCCGCTGGCTGTTGGGAGGCCTGTAGTAAACCCCCAACATTGTGACTGCACCCTTCTTATTCCTGATCTCTACCCATATAGCCTCACTGCCATCTGAGGTGTCCTCCCGCAGTACAGCTGTGATATTCTCCCGAACCAGTAGCGCAACTCCGCCTCCCCTTTTACATCCCCCTCTATCCCGCCTGAAACATCTAAATACTGGAACGTTTCGCTGCTAATCCTGCCCTTCCCTCAACCAGGTCTCTGTAATGGCAACAACATCATAGTTCCAAGTACTAATCCAAGCTCTAAGTTCATCTGCCTTACCCGTAATACTTCTTGCATTAAAACATATGCACTTCAGGCCACCAGACCCGCTGTGTTCAGCAACTTCTCCCTGTCTGCTCTGCCTCAGAGCCACACTGTCCCTATTCCCTAGTTCTCCCTCAATGCTCTCACCTTCTGGCCTATTGCTCCCGTGCCCACCCCCTGCCATACTAGTTTAAACCCACACGTGTGACACTAGCAAACCTCGCGGCCAGAATATTTATGCCTCTCCGGTTTAGATGCAACCCGTCCTTCTTATACAGGTCACACCTGCCCCGGAAGAGCTCCCAGTGGTCCAGATGACGGAAACCCTCCCTCCTACACCAGCTGTTTAGCCACGTGTTTAGCTGCTCTATCTTCCTATTTCTAGCCTCACTGGCACGTGGCACAGGGAGTAATCCCGAGGTTACAACCCTCGAAGTCCTGTCTTTTAACTATCTGCCTAGCTAACTGAACTCCTGCTGCAGGACCTCATGCCCCTTCCTGCCTATGTCGTTAGTACCAATATGTACAACGACCTCTGCCTGTTTGCCCTCTCCCTTCAGGATGCCCTCTACCCGTTCGGAGACATCCTGGACCCTGGCACCAGGCAGGCAACATACCATCCTGGAGTCTCTTTCACGTCCACAGAAGCGCCTATCTGTGCCCCTGACTATAGAGTCCCCTATTACTATTACTATTCTGCGCTTTGACCCTCCCTTCTGAACATCAGAGCCAGCCGTGGTGCCACTGCTCTGGCTGCTGCTGTTTTCCCCTGATAGGCTATCCACCCCGACAGTATCCAAAGGGGTATACCTGGTCGAGAGGGGGACAACCACAGGGGATTCCAGCACTGACTGCCTGCCCTTTCTGGTGGTCACCCATTTCTCTGCCTGCACCTTGGGCGTGACCACATTTACATCACTGCGATCTATGACGCTTTCCGCCACCTGCATGCTCCTAAGTGCACCCAATTGCTGCTCCAACCGAACCATGCGGTCTGTGAGGAGCTCCAGTTGGGTGCACTTTCTGCAGATGAAGCCATCCGGGACGCTGGAAGCCTCCCGGACCTGCCACATCTCACAGTCAGAGAACTGCACCCCCTAACTGACATTGCGTCAATTAATTAAAATTAAAATGTAATTTAAAAAAAAAATATATATATATTTTTAAATTTCAAAGTTACCGTTAACTATCTGTTTCATAGCACTAGATTTCTAATAGAAATGCGAAAGCTAAATATGGTACTCTCCGATCTCTTAGATATCCCTCTAAATTATAATTAAATAATTATGTTTAATTAGGTACCAATGCTTATTCTTTTTAATTTAGTGTAGATTCCCAAGCAGCCACTCAGGCCAAAGCTTTTCTGTGATGTCACCACAGTCCCCCCCACCCCCCCCCCCCCCCCCCCACACACACACAGACAAATTGAAAAAGGTATAAAAGTAAAATTGAGTAAAAATCACTTACTTACCTTCTTACCTTCTGAGAGTCTTAGATGTTCTCAGGTTCTCTCCCTGACAGAGACTGCTCCTCCTCCTCCGAACCTCACATTAAGTTCGGAAGCAAGTTCAGCTTTCATTATCGGGTTTCCCTGGGTTCAATTGTGTAAGATGGTGGAAAATGTAGATACATTTATCAACATGTCAGTGGGAAAAAAGCACTGGTCCAATATTCAGCATATATGTATAATTCTGAGTGTGCAACCCTGGGTCAAACAGTGCGGCGTCACCGCAGCAACAACATTCTCCATCTTCTTTGCACTCCAACTCATCGCCCTGACGTCCACCGCTGGGGTGGGACTAATCTACCGGACAGGGGTGAAATATTGACCCTCCGACGCCTGGAGGCCAGATCCAAGACCACCACAACTTTTGTCATAGGGCTGCGGTACACAGATGTCCCCTGTGTATGTGCACTCATAGACCGTGGTACCAATTATCATCGACGCTTTCACCGAGGTAATTGGGAGAAGAGCCTCAGTCTAAATATCCGGAAAGCAACGCTTGTCTGCCGGCCCGCTCCTGCCACGGTGATCTATGGTGAGCCACTCGACAATGTGGATCATTCCCCACAACTTGGCCCGAGCAAATATCGCGATGAAATCCAGATGCGACAGCAGTGTGATAGCGCAGTCATCGGATGGCTGGGGAACAGAGTGTTCGATCACCAAGACATCAGGTCCAACTCACATGCCCGACGCAAGAGATTCCTGAAACAATTGCTCTACTCCAAACACCGCCAAAGCAAGCAATTACTGAAAGTGCACAGAATAAGCAACAAGGACACTCAGAAAGCCTCAACAAACAAATGTAGCATCCTCATGGATACGTGTATTCGCTTGTTTTACAACACACAAGCTGGACATGAAGCACCCACGAAGGTGCCAATCACCACGAGTGTCACAGAGAAGTGCACGCAGAGGCCGTGAGTACACAGCGAAAGGAGCGCGCTGAATCCAGAGCGCACCACCCAACCAACTGCTTAAACACGAGCTGCCAAACCTGCTACAAAGTGTCTGGATCCCGGTTTGAACTATTCAGCGACCGCAGAACCCTGCTCAATGGAAGGCAGCAAACCATGGTCGGCCCATGCGGACGCCTCAAGAAGAAGGAGAAAACGATGTGGTGTAGAGATTGGCAACGTTTAACCCAGGGAAGGAAACAACGAGGTGAGGATTATGATCTGTATTTGGCAGCCAATTCCAGCATTATCCACTTTGTCGGGGCATGCGCCATGCTTTCCCTACATAGCAGCCATTCCTGTTTGTTGGTGCAGGTCAAATTATTCTAATCCGCCCCATGCTGGTCACCCCTTTCACAATGTAATTAATACTTATGCAAACTGGTCATTTTGCTTCGAGTCTGAATCATAAAAATCATGCTTTTTTTCTCTCCCACACAGTCAACATAGTGGCGATTGTGATCTTGTCCCGAAGACAGTGTGGCCTTTGTAAATGTGTCACATGCTACCTCGTCGGCATGGCAGCGGCGGATCTATCGGTTGTTATATTCGATCTCATATTAAGACAAATTCCGATCGTATTTCGGGAGCAATTTGAATTCTTCCTGAACATCCCAATGTATAACATACACGCTGTCCTGCTTTATGCAGCCACTGACTGTTCTGTCTGGTTCACCGTCACTTTCACCTTCGATCGATATGTAGCCATTTGCTGCAAGAAGCTGAAACAAAAATACTGCACTGAAAAAACGGCGGCTGTTGTTCTGGGTACAGTGACTTTACTGAGCTGTTTAAAGGATATTTCCTGGTATTTCATGGTGTCAGGTCCGTATTATAGGGGAAACCAACCCTGGTTTTGTGATGTGCCCATCACGGACATGTTTTCTGTCGTCTGGGGAACAATTGAGTTCCTTCATTACATTTTAACACCTGGTGTTCCATTCGTCCTGATTATGCTGCTTAATCTTTTCACCGTCAGACACATTTTAGTGGCCAACAGAGCCCGCAAGAGACTCAGAGCTCACAGCAGTGGGGAGAGTACCAGAGACCCAGAGATGGCGATACGAAGGAAATCCGTTATTTTACTGTTTGTCATCTCGGCCAATTTCATTATCTTATGGTCGGTGTTTATGTTTTATTCGATATGGACCCGGATGTATTTTTTGGGGTATGAGGCAATGTATCTACATTGGTTTGTGCAAGAGGTGGGATTCATGCTGCAGCTCCTGAGCTGTTGCACAAATACTTGTATTTATGCAGTGACACAGACCAAATTCAGAGACCAGTTGAAAAATGTCTTCACATGCCGATTTGTACGTTAATCTTACGATGACTGAAACGGAATCAAACATTACAACATCATCATGCGATGGGCACGTGCTGCTGTGATAATAGCGGGGCCGGTGACGATCGCAATGTTTAATAAATAGCAAAGGACCTCTGGTCATCTTTGTTTCGCCCTTCGAAAATGGGAAGAGGAGCAAGTTCAACAATAGTATCAGTAACTGTGGTCGATATACTAGATTATACAGAGGACGAAGTACATATATCAAGATTGTTCGTTATGCTGTGCCATTTAATAGATTCTGTGGGTAGCAAAGTTGGAGGAATACCAGGTGCAATGCGAGGGGTGTGTGAACAGATGCACTTGGGGCGTGGTGAATAATGAGGGTGCACCATTAGAGGCGGCATATATTAGCGTGGAGGGGTAGATGTATCAGGGAGACTTTGGTTGACATGCAGCGGGAGCCGGGACATAGGTTACATGTACTATGTACACGGTGTGTTGGGATTTAAATTGCTACATCTGGTAGAGTTGGTGATATATACCAGTTAAAGCGTTCACGCGGGGAGGGGGAGGGCGAGGGTGGGGGTGGTGGGGGGGGGGGGGGGGTTGAGTAGCGTGGATCGTAGGTTTATGAGGTGAGGATGGTATTGCCGCCCAAATGCTCGTGTAGATGGCACCGATGTATGAAGTACATTGGAACATGTGTAGATATGGGACGAGAACACGGCTGAGCTAGTGTGCTCTTCTATTTTCAGCGGCGGAGCGAGAAATATGGAGGACTGTTTGGACGTATATATACTTGTTAGACTGGGGAAATCAGGAGATGTACTTGTCGGACTGTCGGAGGACATAATGTCGATATTGCACTGCTGGAGGAGATGCGATATCGGGCGCATGGGAGGAAATTGCTTTGCATACCAGGAAGAATTGGAGAGCAGACTTTTAACTTGCAGTCACTCGTCATCTTTCTCACTGGTACCACGCATTCCACATTGAAATCCCGCTCAGCTTGCCAAGCCATGCCATGTGTTGGGGTGACCAGACCAGTTTATTCAGTAGTACAGTTTACGTACCCCCGAATCGGAAAAACACACCCAACCACTCATTTAAGAACCCCTTTGTGAATGAGGCATTAAGAGCCTGTTGATTCGGCAAGGTAGCGGAAAAATTGAGAAATATTATCAGAAAGATGCGGGGCTGGAATCGAGAGAGCAGAGAATTCTCTCTTTCAACTCAACCTCAAAGCTGCAGCTGCAAGTTGCCCAAGCAAGTTCATCTGAAAATCACAGAAGGGGCTGGTCTGAAACGTCATTCCCATCACTGCACTATTACATGGTGCAATTCAGGGAACTCCCTTTATAACAGTTGCGGGTGCATATCCACCACATGGGCTGAAGCAGCGCAAGAGAGAGATGAACACTTCGCCATTTAATGGGCATTTACAGATGGACAACAGTTATTCGATAGCGATCCAAAGTAACACAATTAAACAAACAAGGCACATCATTTGCGAGGTGTTGATGCACTAGCTGCAGTGCAGCAGCTGGTGATATGTCTGCTGCAGCATAGGCAGGAGTATATAACATAGCTAGAGCGGCAGTGTGGGAAGTGATGTTCCAGGTATACTTGAGCAGGGTTTCTGAGATATCAGGTATATGGCAGGAAGTGGTGTAAGACCCTTTGGCTGTCAAATCCGCCAAAGCACATCGCCCAAAAGATACACGCAACGGGGCGGACTTGACGCCACTCCTCAAAACCGCCCACACCAATTTTAAAGGGCAGCACGGTAGCATTGTGGATAGCAAGATTGTTTCACAGCTCCAGGGTCCCAGGTTCGATCCCGGCTTGGGTCGCTGTCTGTGCGGCGCCTGCACATCATCCCCGTGTGCGCGTGGATTTCCTCCGGGTGCTCCGGTTTCCTCCCACAGTCCAAAGATGTGCAGGTTAGGTGGATTGGCCATGATAAATGGCCCTTAGTGTCCAAAATTGCCCTTAGTGTTGGGTGGGGTTACTGGGTTATGGGGATAGGGTGGAGGTGTGCGGTTCGGTACGGTGCTCTTTCCAAGAGCCGGTGCAGACTCGATGGGCAGAATGGCCTCCTTCTGCACTATAAATTCTATGAATATAGAGAGGGCAATAGAGAGGGGGAGATACAGAGAGGAATCTACAGATAGAAATACAGAGAGAGGGAAATACAGAGAGAGAAAGCGATACAGAGATATAAATAGAGATACAGAGAGAGAGAGAGATACAGAGTGAGAGAGATAGAGAGACAGATACAGACAGAGAGATACAGCGAGATATGCAGAGAGATATATACAACGACCGAGAGAGATACAGGGAGAGATGCAAAGAGAGACAAACAGAGAAAGAGATACAAAGAGAGAGACATATTGTTAGAGAGATACAGGGAAAGAGAGTGTAAAGAGAGCGAGATAAATACGAGACACATTGAGTGAGAGATATGGAGAGAGTTCCAGGCAGAGAGATAGATCCAGTCAGCGGGAGAGACAGAAAGGCATTCGGATTGAGAGACACAGAGAAAGATACAGAGAGAGATACAGAGAGAGATACAGAAAGAGAGAGAGATACAGATATATATATATATATCTGCACCTGTCTCTCTATGTCTCTCAATCCGAAACTCTCTCTCTGTATATAAATATATATTTATCTATAGAATATATTTATATATATAGAGAGAGAGAACGAGAGAGCGCCAGGGGAAGAGAAATGAGGGGAAAGAGAAAGAGATACAGGTAAATATATACTTAGAGAGAGAGAGAGGTGCAGATGTAGAGATGCAGAGAAACAGATCCAGTGAGCAACAGCGACTTCATGGATAGAGAGATACGGAGATAGTTACAGAGTTGGAAAAATAAACAGAGAGATATATATAAAGATAGATACAGAGGGACAGGGATACAGAGGGAGGGAAACAGAGAGAGAGAGAGATACAGAGAGCGAGGGATAGAGAGAGACAAAGAGAGCGAGGTACAGAGAGAGAGTTGCAGAGTTACACACACGAAGAGATGCATATACAGAGACCGGGCGAGAGAGAGAGAGAGAGAGAGAGAGAGAGATCTCCAGTGAGCGAGACACACACAGCGGGAGAGAGACTTAGAACATAGAACATAGAAGGATACAGCGCAGTACAGGCCCTTCGGCCCAAGATGTTGCACCGAAACAAAAGCCATCTAACCTACACTATGCCATTATCATCCATTTGTTTATCCAATAAACTTTTAAATGCCCTCAATGTTGGCGAGTTCACTACTGTTGCAGGTAGGGCATTCCACGGCCTCACTACTCTTTGCGTAAAGAACCTACCTCTGACCTCTGTCCTATATATATTACCCCTCAGTTTAAAGCTATGTCCCCTCGTGCCAGCCATTTCCATCCGCGGGGGAAGGCTCTCACTGTCCATCCTGTCTAACCCCCTGATCATTTTGTATGCCTCTATTAAGTCTCCTCTTAACCTTCTTCTCTCCAACGAAAACAACCTCAAGTCCATCAGCCTTTCCTCATAAGAACTTTACCATTAGCCAAACATTCCGCATTCCTGCTATTCCTTCCAAAGTGAATCACCTCACACTTCTCTACATTAAACTCCATTTGCCACCTCTCAGCCCAGCTCTGCAGCTTATCTATATCCCTCTGTAACCTGCTACATGCTTCCACACTATCGACAACACCCCGACTTTAGTATCGTCTGCAAATTTACTCACCCACCCTTCTGCGCCTTCCTCTAGGTCATTGATAAAAATGACAAACAGCAACGGCCCCAGAACAGATCCTTGTGGTACTCCACTTGTGACTGTACTCCATTCTGAACATTTCCCATCAACCACCACCCTCTGTCTTCTTTCAGCTAGCCAATTTCTGATCCACATCTCTAAATCACCCTCAATCCCCAGCCTCCGTATTTTCTGCAATAGCCTACCGTGGGGAACCTTATCAAACGCTTTGCTGAAATCCATATACACCACATCAACTGCTCTACCCTCATCCACCTGTTCAGTCACCTTCTTAAAAACTCAATAAGGTTTGTGAGGCATGACCTACCCTTCACAAAGCCATGCTGACTATCCCTGATCATATTATTCCTACCTAGATGATTATAAATCTTGTCTCTTATAATCCCCTCCAAGACTTTACCCACTACAGACGTTAGGCTCACCGGTCTATAGTTGCCGGAGATGTCTCTGCTCCCCTTTTTGAACAAAGGGACCACATTTGCTGTCCTCCAGTCCTCTGACACTATTCCTGTAGCCAATGATGACATAAAAATCAAAGCCAAATGTCTAGCAATCTCTTCCCTCGCCTCCCAGAGAATCCTAGGATAAATCCCATCAGGTCCCGGGGACTTATCTATTTTCAGCCTGTCCAGAATTGCCAACACCTCTTCCCTACGTACCTCAATGCCATCTATTCTATTAGCCTGGGGCTCAGCATTCTCCTCCACAACATTATCTTTTTCCTGAGTGAATACTGACGAAAAATATTCATTTAGTATCTCGCCTATCTCTTCAGACTCCACACACAATTTCCCATCCCTGTCCTTGACTGGTCCTCCTCTTTCCCTAGTCATTCGCTTATTCCTGACATACCAATAGAAAGCTTTTGGGTTTTCCTTGATCCTTCCTGCCAAATACTTCTCATGTCCCCTCCTTGCTCGTCTTAGCTCTCTCTTTTGATCCTTCCTCGCTACCTTGTAACTATCCATCGCCCCAACTGAAACTTCACACCTCATCTTCACATAGGCCTCCTTCTTCCTCTTAACAAGAGATTCCACTTCCTTGGTAAACCACGGTTCCCTCGCTCGACGCCTTCCTCCCTGCCTGACCGGTACATACTTACCAAGAACACGCAGTAGCTCATCCTTGAACAAGCCCCACTTATCCAGTGTGCCCAACACTTGCAGCCTACTTCTACACCTTATCTCCCCCCCCCCCACCTCCCCCCACCCCAAAGTCACGTCTAATGGCATCATAATTGCCCTTCCCCCAGCTATAACTCTTGCCCTGCGGTGTATACTTATCCCTTTCCATCATTAACGTAAAAGTCACCGAATTGTGGTCACTGTCCCCAAAGTGCTCTCCTACCTCCAAATCCAACACCTGGCCTGGTTCATTACCCAAAACCAAATCCAACGTGGCCTCGTCTCTTGTTGGCCTGTCAACATATTGTGTCAGGAAACCCTCCTGCACACACTGTACAAAAAACGACCCATCTATTGTACTCAAACTATATCTTTTCCAGTCAATATTTGGAAAGTTAAAGTCTCCCATAATAACTACCCTGTTACTTTCGCTTTTATCCAGAATCATCTTCGCCATCCTTTCCTCTACATCCCTAGAACTATTAGGAGGCCTATCAAAAACTCCCAACAGGGTGACCTCTCCTTTCCGGTTTCTAACTTCAGCCCATACTACCTCGGAAGAAGAGTCCCCATCTAGCATCCTCTCCGCCACCGTAATACTGCTCTTGACTAGCAGCACCACACCTCCCCCTCTTTTGCCTCCTTCTCTGAGCTTACTAAAACACCTAAACCCCGGAACCTGCAACATCCATTCCTGTCCCTGCTCTATCCATGTCTCCGAAATGGCCACAACATCGAAGTCCCAGGTACCAACCCATGCTGCCAGTTCCCCTACCTTGTTTCTTATACTCCTGGCATTGAAGTAGACACACTTCAAACCACCTACCTGAACACTGGCCCCCTCATGCGACGTCAAATCTGTGCTCCTGACCTCTATAGTCTCATTCTCCCTTACCCTAAAACTACAATCCAGGTTCCCATGCCCCTGCTGCATTAGTTTAAACCCCCCCCCCCCCCCCAAAGAGCACTAACAAATCTCCCCCCGCCCCCAGGATATTTGTGCCCCTCAGGTTCAGATGTAGACCATCCTGTCTGTAGAGGTCCCACCTTCCCCAGAAAGAGCCCCAGTTATCCAGAAATCTGAAACCCTCCCGCCTGCACCATCCCTGTAGCCACGTGTTTAAATGCTCTCTCTCCCTATTCCTCATCTCACTATCACGTGGCACGGGCAACAACCCAGAGATAACAACTCTGTTTGTTCTAGTTCTGAGCTTCCATCCTAGCTCCCTGAAAGCCTGCCTGACATCCTTGTCCCCTTTCCTACATATGTCGTTAGTGCCAATGTGGACCACGACTTGGGGCTGCTCCCCCTCCCCACTAAGGACCCGGAAAACACGATCCGAGACATCACGTACCCTTGCACCTGGGAGGCAACATACCAAATGTGAGTCTCTCACGCTCCCACAAAATCTCCTATCTGTGCCCCTGACTATAGAGTCCCCAATTACTAATGCTCTGCTCTTCTCCCCCTTCCCTTCTGAGCAACAGGGACAGGCTCCGTGCCTGAGGCCCGTACCCCATGGCTTACCCCTGGTGAGTCCCCCCCCCCCCCACAAGTATCCAAAGCGGTATACTTGTTTCTCAGGGGAACGACCACAGGGATCCCTGCACTGACTGCTTTTTCCCAGTCCCTCTTACAGTTACCCACCTATCTCCAATCTTTGGTGTAATTAATTCCCTGAAGCTGCTATCTATGACCCCTTCTGCCTCCCGAATGACCCGAAGTTCTTCCAACTCCAGCTCCAGTTCCCTAACTCGGTCTTGGAGGAGCTGGAGATGGCAGCACTTCCTGCAGGTAAAATCAGCAGGGACACAAACTGCATCCCTCACCTCAAACATCCTGCAGGAGGAACATTGCACTCCCTTCCCTGCCATTCCTCTAACTTTCTACCAAGATCTGGCTAACAACTAAATTAATTTTTTTATAAAAAATAATAATATAATAAAATATGGTACTTACCTCAGACCAATGGGTTTTATTATTAGGTTAGAGGAGGAGGGCGGGTGGGAGACACGTGTAGTGTCTCGGGTTTCCTCTCCAACAGAATTTATTGGTGAGGGTCTTCCCAGACGTCCGCGGGTCGACTTCCTGTTCCCGCCTAAAACACTAATTTAAAAAAAAAATTCTCAGCTCCTGCTGAAATTGACTAACCAGCCAGCTCCACTCCCGCCGAAACCGACTGGCCTGCCCCTGCAAAGACAAGTGCTTTTAAAGGACAGACTTACCTCCCAGCAGCCACTTCCGCACTGCTCCCGCTGAAACTGACTCACCAGCTGTTCTCCCGCCGAAATCGACTGGCCTGCCCCTGAAAAGACAAGTGCTTTTAAAGGACAGACTTACCTCCCAGCAGCCACTTCCGCACTGCTCCCGCTGAAACTTCCTTTCCTCGCTCCTCTATTTCTATTTCTCGGAGCGTGAGCACCTTATCCCACCTCACTCTTTCACCACGCCCTATTTACTTACGATTGCTGAAATGATAAAGTCCACATTGGGCTGGGCAGTTGTACCGGTGGAGGGGCTGTCAGGAGTTACATATGCGGGAATAATGGCCTTCTAAGCCTGCACTGCTCCCGTAGACTCGCTACCATTGTGGTGGCTCACTTAGAAGCCGGGGGTTAACTTATTAGCTCACACCACTGTCACAATTGAGGTGTGCGTTTGCGCAATTTCCGGGGTCGTCAGCCCTAAGCGCCATTTCCCTCCGGGCCTCCTCCTCCTCCACCACCATCTCCAGGGGTTGCGCAATGCGAGCTCCCACTCTGGCTAGACGTGGCTTCCACAACAGGCATTACTATTAAAGCCCATAGGGACCTCAATCAATAATCACTTTGTCAGTTAGGCGGTCATCGTCCTATGATATTCTTCAGACTCATGGAGAAACTCCTCTAAGGCCTTCCATAGGTGACGGGTTACTTGGCCAATTCCCGATCACTGGGGCCACCGTACAGGAGAACCTGAGCAACTTTGAGGACGTTCTCCGCCGGTTTTCTGAGGTAGGTGTCACAGTTACAGGGAAAAATATATTTTCCACATTTCAGAGGTCATGGACTAAGGGTACTGTGTCGATCGGGACGGTTTGCGATCTGTAGACGCCAGGATGCGGGCAATTTAACAAGCCCCTACACTCGAGAACATGACTGAATTGTTCCGGGAAGTTCATCCCTAAATTGGCGACTATGCTCGCCCTGCTGCCTGCACCATTGAATAAAGTGCCAGGATTGGGCGTGGGGAGAGACGCAAGAAGAAACGCTCGCCAGAGGGAAGCAGCGACAGTCGCCATCGAACATGTTGACCCACTAAACCCAACAAGTCTCGTTTTATCACTGGTGATGCCTTCCCATACAGGGGGCGTGTTATCCCACTGCCGAGATGACGAATCGGAGAGACAAACAGAGTACGCATTGCAGACATTTGCGGATGAGGAACGCAGTTGCGCTAAGATTGAGCAAGAAAGGATGGCCGCCGTTTTGACAATAAAGAAATTCCACCAGTATGTGTGTGGGTATCGATCGTAATGAATCACAAGCCATTGATTTGCTTGTTTCACGAGGACAAAGCAATTTCGCCGAAGCTTCTTCCTGCTTACAAGGTTGGTCCCTGTTGTCAGTGACGTGTGAGTACGTGTTTGATTATCAACCGGGCAGGCAGTCCGCACACAGCGATGTTCTGAGCCGGCCCCCGCTGCTAAAGACGCCCCCAATCTCCGCCACTGACTGCTGAGGTCATATCGACCGTTAATTGTGTTACCTTGCCGTTCACCATCTCACAGTTTCACGAGTGGACGGTGAATCATAGCATTTACAGTGCATAAGGAGTCTGCACCAGCTCTTGGAAAGAGCACCCTACCCAAGGTCAACACCTCCACCCTATCCCCAGAACCCAGTAACCCCACCCAACACTAAGGGCAATTTTGGACACTAAGGGCAATTTATCATGGCCAATCCACCTAACCTGCACACCTTTGGACTGTGGGAGGAAACAGGAACACCGGGAGGAAACCCACGCACACACGGGGAGGATGTGCAGACTCCGCACAGACAGTGACCCAAGCCGGAATCGAACCTGGGACCCTGGAGCTGTGAAGCAATTGTGCTCTCCACAATGCTACCGTGCTGCCCTTAAAGGACCCGGTCTTGCGAAAGTTGCACCATGCCATCATGCAAGGGCGTCGACAAGGGAAACCGCCAAAGGAGCTGCGTGCTTTTGACGCCAAAAGCTCAGCGTGGAGGACGGCATCATTCTATTGGGAGCTCACATTTACATTCCAAGCCATCGCAGAAAGCCCACACCCAACATACGCAATGGACACACGGGGATGTCGAAATGAAAATGACAACCAGGAGCTACATACGGTGGTCAGACCTGGAGCCTGGCATCGTGCGGCTGGGCCATCAATGTAACAGACCAGAAGCTGCAATCAGTCACACCCCTTCGTCCATGGCAATCACCCGGCAGGCCCTGGGTGCACCTGCATGCGGATCTTGCCCGGTATTTACTTGAGATGTTTTATTCACGATTGTTTACCTTTTCATTTCACAGGTGACGATGCTGATGCAGTTTATTGTGTAATTAATTACAATGAAGAGACCACAATGTGAAAACACTGTATTTGAGATGTTACACACGCCTGGTACTTTTAAACACAGTTCAGTTTGATATTGCACAAAACTGCAACAAATTATTTAATTCAGTTGAGCTAATTATCTGTACGATATGTCTGACTGTTATATCTCCGCATGGCTGTGTATGTTTCTATGTGCTGGTGACCGTGGACATATGTGTGTTTATTTGTGTGCCACTTTCTGTGCATACCAATTAATTTTTAACATGAGACGATTATAATTGAATTACATGTATGAAGGAAACAATTAATTTGTAAAGGACAATGCTGAAATTACATTATAAATATTCCAATAAACAAGACAGAGCAAAAATAAGTTAAGTGTTTTTTGTTGTTGTTATGTCTTGAAACACATTTCCGAGCATCAGCAGAGTGCTAAAAGATTGCGCCTCGGGGACATTTTCCATTCTAACTCTTCCGATAAACTCAGAATTTTCCTCAAGGGCAGCAGGTTTGTTTCAAACACTAGCTTTCGGAGCACGCCTTCAGGACACGCGACAACGCAGAATCGCCGAGGAGAAACTTATAACCAAGTTCCGCACACATGAGTACGGCCTCAACCGGGACCTGGGATTCATGTCGAATTACATTCACCCCCCCACCATGCGGCCTTGGCTTGCGAAATCCTACCAACTGGCCTGGTTTGAGACAATTCGCATCTCTTAAACCTGTGGTTACCCGTATCTCTGGATATGTAAACACTTAATTAACTGCAAATGCTCGCATTCTAAGCATTGTCTTGCATCTTTGAATTTGTCTATATATATGTTTCTGGAACATACCTCTTCATTCGCCTGAGGAAGGAGCAGTGCTCCGAAAGCCAGTGTTTGAAATGAACCGGCTGGACTTTAACCTGGTGTTGTAAGACTTCTTACTGTGCTCACCCCAGTCCAAATCCGGCATCACATCACCTCTTCTAGGGATTTTATGACTCCTGAGTAAATTAGCAATGGAATATCAAAGCGAAATCATTCTGTGTTATCAAGATTTTATTTGACACATCAAAATGTGATTTGGCAAAATACCCAGAATTACATTCCATAGGTTTTTCAGTTAGAAGCCAGGATTTTATGTTATTCCTAATGAAAACATAAGAATATGTTTGAAATAACGCCACCCATAAAGGTGTATAATAATATTGCAGATTTATATATTGATGTCATAGATTGAAAGCAAATAAGAAAAGCTACATTCAAATACACATATTGAATAATTATCATCTTCAATTATAAACATTGAAATTAAAATTACACTTTCAATGAGTCGGTCACAAAAGCATTCATTGTTTAACATAAACAATAAAAGCAAGCATCGCCATCTGTCATAGTGGGATCCTAACCCACAGAAACATCCTGAATCTCTGGATTAATAGTTTAGTGAGAATTGCTTTAAGCGACTCCCTCCTCCTGGCTTCACTGCGGTTCTGTAGTAACAGAGTGTCCTGCGCAAGGAAGGGAGCCAGGTGTCCTTCCCCGAAGAAGATCTGCCATCCAGGTAGTTTATTTTTCGACAGTACATAACTTTCCGGTCACCGTTTCACACATATATATATATATACATATATATTTTGAATAGCTTCAATTAAATTGAAAGTTCAGACCTGCCCCGGGATGAGTATGATTTCCAATCGCGGTGTGATTAGTCGCAGCCTCAGGATTATGTGACCACTTCATGAAGAGGAGGTAACACAGAGAAATGGAGACTGAATAATGTCATCGCAATGTCGGTCTGTCCACTTTACTTAATGTCATGTGAAAATATCACCATGTTCCCCTTCTTGAGGGACGGGAGCTTAGGGATGATTTGAAAGATGACACAGTGGCTTTCTTTAAGAATCGAAATTGAACATTCCTCATTCACTTGTTAATTTCATGGGCTCAATCCCAGTTGGTTTGTGTCTAGTCCCTTTGCTGAATTTCGGAATCTTGGTTATCCTGGACACAGAGGGCAAGCCGATCAAGGGAAAGAAACAGACATGCTTAAAAAACTGCTGAATGGATTTGCCAGTTCATGTTGCAAATGGCAAATGAAGCACGTGTGTAGAGTCACACAATAGGTATTCTCTTCATCATTGAATGCTTTCAGATTGAATAGGACCATAGAACAAAGAACATAGAACATTACAGCGCAGTGCAGGCCCTTCGGCCTTCGATGTTGCGCCGATGGGGCAGCACGGTAGCATTGTGGATAGCACAATTGCTTCACAGCTCCAGGGTCCCAGGTTCGATTCCGGCTTGGGTCACTGTCTGTGCGGAGTCTGCAGATCCTCCCCGTGTGTGCGTAGGTTTCCTCCGGGTGCTACGGTTTCCTCCCACAGTCCAAAGATGTGCAGGTTAGGTGGATTGGCCATGATAAATTGCCCTTAGTGTCCAAAATTGCCCTTAGTGTTGGGTGGGGTTACTGGGTTATGGGGATCGGGTGGAGGTGTTGACCTTGGGTAGGGTGCTCTTTCCAAGAGCCGGTGCAGACTCGATGGGCTGAATGGCCTCCTTCTGCACTGTAAATTCTATGAAATTCTATGAAATTCTATGACCTGTGAAACCAATCTAAAGCCCATCTACACTGTTCCCTTGTCGTCCATATGTTTATCAAATGACCATTTGAATGCCGTTAATGTTGGCGAGTCCACTATTGTTACAGGCAGAGCATTCCACGCCCTTACTACTCTCTGAGTAAAGCACCTACCTCTGACACCTGTCCTATATCTAGCACCCCTCAATCTAAAGCTATGTCCCCTCGTGCTCGACATCGCCATCCGAGGAAAAAGGCTCTCACTGTCCACCCTATCTAATCCTCTGATCATCTTACATAGAACATAGAAAATACAGCACAGAACAGGCCCTTCGGCCCACGACGTTGTGCGGAACCTTTGTCCCAGATTAATCATAGATTATCATAGAATTTACAGTACAGAAGGAGGCCATTCGCCCCATCGAGTCTGCACCTGCTATTGGAAAGAACACCCAACCCAAACCTATACTTCCACCCTATCCCCATAATCCAGTAACCCCACCCAACACTAAGGGCAATTTTGGACATTAAGGGCAATTTATCATGGCCAATCCACCTTCCGTGCATATCTTTGGACTGTGGGAGGACATAGAACATAGAACATAGAAAATACAGCACAGAACAGACCCTTCGGCCCACGATGTTGTGCCGAACCTTTGTCCTCGGTTAATCATAGATTATCATTGAGTTTACAGTGCAGAAGGAGGCCATTCGGCCCCCTGAGTCTGCACCGGCTCTTGGAAAGAGCACCCTACCCAAACTCAACACCTCCACCCAACACCAAGGGCAATTTTGGACACGAAGGGCATAAACCAGAGAACCCGGCGGAAACCCACTCACACACGGGGAGGATGTGCAGACTCCGCACAGACAGTGACCCAAGCCGGAATCGAACATGGGACGCTGGAGCTGTGAAGCAATTGTGCTATCCACAATGCTACCGTGCTGACCTTAAGAACAAATTAATCTACACTATATCATTCTACCGAGAAACCTATCCAATAGCTGCATAAAGGTCCCTAATGTTTCCGACTCAACTACTTCCACAGGCAGTGCATTCCATGCCCACACTACTCTCAGGACAAATAACCTACCTTTGACATCCCTCCTATATCTTCCACCTTTCATCTTAAATTTATGTCCCTTTGTAATGGTTTGTTCCACCCGGGGAAAAAGACTCTGACTGTCTACTCTGTCTCTTCTCCTGATGATCTTATAAACCTCTATCAAGTGGCCCCTCATCCTTCTCCATTCTAATGAGAATAGGCCTTGCGTCCTCAACCTTTCCTCGTAAGACCTACTCTCCATTCCAGGCACCATCCTGGAAAATCTCCCTTGCAACTTTTCCAAAGCTTCCACATTCTCCCTAAAATGAGGCGACCAGAACTGTACACAGTACTCCAAATGTGGCCTTACCAAGGTTTTCTACAGCTGCATCATCACCTCACGGCTCTTAAATGCAATCCCTATGTTAATGAACGCGAGCACACCATAGGCCTTCTTC
Organism: Scyliorhinus torazame; assembly: GCF_047496885.1. Lineage (NCBI taxonomy): Eukaryota > Metazoa > Chordata > Chondrichthyes > Carcharhiniformes > Scyliorhinidae > Scyliorhinus > Scyliorhinus torazame. Next base: position 80,052,596 of record NC_092729.1, on the reverse strand, counting down.
ACAGCTCTATTCACTTGAGTAGCAACTTTCAAAGATGTATGAACATAGACCCCAAGATCTCTCTGCTCCTCCACATTGCCAAGAACCCTACCGCTAACCCTGTATTCCGCATTCATATTTCCACCAATCTTCGTATCGTCTGCAAATTTACTGACCCACCCTTCAACTCCCTCATCCAAGTCATTCATGAAAATCACAAACAGCAGAGGCCCCAGAACTGATCCCTGCGGAATACCATTGGTAATTGGGATCCAGGCTGAATATTTGCCATCCACCACCACTCTCTGAATTCTATCGGTTAGCCAGTTCGTTATCCAACTGGCCAAATTTCCCACTATTCCATGCCTCCTTACTTTCTGCATAAGCCTACCAGGGGGAACCTTATCAAATGCCTTACTAAATTCCATGTACACTACATCCACAGCTTTACCTTGATCCACATGCTTGGTCACCTCCTCAAAGAATTCAATAAGATTTTTATGGAAAGACCTACCCCTCACAAATCCATGCGGACTATCCCTAATCAAGCAGTGTATTTCCAGATGCTCAGAAACCCTATCCCTCAGTACCCTTTCCATTACTTTAGCTACCATCGAAGTAAGACTAACTAGCCTGTAATTCCCAGGGTTATCCCTAGTCCCTTTTTTGAACAGGGGCACGAAATTCGCCACTCTCCTATCCCCTGGTACCACCCCTGTTGACAGTGAGGACGAAAAGATCATTGCCAACGGCTCTGCAATTTCATCTCTTGCTTCCCATAGAATCCTTGGATATATCCCGTCAGGCCCGGGGGAGTTGTCTATCCTCACGTTTTCAAAATGCCCAACACACCTTCTTTCCTAACAAGTATTTCCTCGAGCTTACCAGTCTGTTTCACACTGTCCTCTCTAACAATATGGCCCCTCTCATTTGTAAATACTGAAGAAAATTACTTATTCAAGACCTCACCTATCTCTTCAGACTCAATACACAATCTCCCGCTACTGCCCTAGATCGGACGTACCCTAGCTCTAGACATTCTCATATTTTGCCCCTCTGTGTAAAAGGCCTTGGGGTTTTGCTTGATCCTACCCGCCAAAGATTGTTCATGCCCTCTCTTAGCTCTCCTAATACCTTTCCTCAGTTCCCTCCTGGCTGTCTTGTATCCCTCCAGCGCCCTGTCTGAACCTTGTTTCCTCAGCCTTACATAAGTCTCCTTCTCCCACTTAATTAGACATTTAACCTCTCTTGTCAACCATGGTTCCCTCTCTCGACCATCTCTTCCCTGCCTGACAGGGACATACATAATCAAGGACACGGAGTACCTGTTCCTTGAACAAGTTCCACATTTCACTTGTGTCCTTCCGTGACAGCCTATGTTCCCAACCTATGCACTTCAATTCTTGTCTGACAACATCATAGTTACCCTTCCCCCAATTGTAAACCGTGCCCTGTTGCACGCACCTATCGCACTCCATTACTAAAGTGAAAGTCACAGAATTGTGGTCACTATCTCCAAAATGCTCCCCCACGAACAAATCTATCACTTGCCCTGGTTCATTACAAAGTACCAAATCCAATATGGCCTCCCCTCTGGTCGGTCAATCTACATACTGTGTTAGAAAAGCTTCCTGGACACACTGCACAAACACCAGCCCATCCAAACTATTTGATCGAAAGAGTTTCCACTCAATGTTTGGGAAGATGAAGTCACCCATGATACTACCCTGTGACTTCTGCACCTTTCCAAAATCTGTTTACCAATCTGTTCCTCCACATCTCTTCTACTATTGGGGGACCTATAGAAAACTCCCAACAAGGTGACTGCTCCTTTCCTATTTCTGACTTCAACCCATAGTAACTCAGTAGGCAGATACTCCTCGAACTGCCTTTCTGCAGCTGTAATACTATCTCTAATTAACAATGCCACCCACGCCTCTTTTACCACCCCACCCCCTAATCTCATTGAAACATCTATAACCAGGGACCTCCTACAACCATTTCTGCCCCCCTTCGATCCAAGTTTCCGTGATGGCCCAAGTACCGATCCATGCCTTAAGTTCACCCACCTTATTCCTGTTGCTTCTTGCGTTGAAATATACATATCTCCGTGCCTGCAAGTACTCTCATTTGTCAGTGTTCCCTTCGCCACTGCCTCACTACACGCTTTGGCGTCCTGAATATCGGCTACCTTAGTTGCTGGACTACAAATCCAGTTCCCATTCCCCTGCCAAATTAGTTTAAACCCTCCCGAAGACTACTAGAAAGCCTCCCTCCCAGGATATTGGTGTCCCTCTGCTTCAGATGCAACCCGTCCTGCTTGTACAGGTCTCACCTTCCCCAGAATGCGCTCCAATTATCCAATTACCTGAAGCCCTCCCTCCTACACCATTCCTGCAGCCACGTATTCAACTGCACTCTCTCCCTAGTCCTTGCCTCGCTATCACGTGGCACCGGCAACAAACCAGAGATGACAACACTGTCTGTTCTGGCTTTTAACTTCCAGCCTAACTACCTAAACTTGTTTATTACCTCCACACCCCAGTTCCAACCTACGTCGTTGGTACCAATGTGCACAAGGACTTCTGGCTGCTCCCCCTCCCCCTTAAGGTTCCTGAAGGCACGATCCAAGACATCCCTGGCCCTGGAACCCGTGAGGCAACATACCTTCCGGGAGTCTCGCTCGCGACCACAGAATCTCCTATCTATTCTTCTCACCATTGAGTCTCCTGTTACTATTGATTTTCCATTCCCCCCCCCCCTTCCCTTCTGAGCCCCAGAGCTAGACTCAGTACCAGAGATCTGGCCGCTAGGGCCTTCCCCCGGTACATCATCCCCCCCCTCCCAACAGCATCCAAAACGGTACACTTGTTTTGAAGGGGAAAGGCCACGAGGGATCACTGCACTGTCTGCCTGTTCATTTTCTTTCCCCTTACTGTAACCCAGCTACTGTTGTCCTGTACCTTGGGTGTGGTTACCACCCTGTAACACTTCTCTATAACCCCCTCTGCCTCCCGGATGATCCAAAGTTCATCCAGCTCCAGCTCCAGTTCCCTAACTCGGTGTCTGAGGAGCTGGAGGTGGGTGCCCTTCCCGCAGGTATAATCAGCGGGACACTGATGGTATCCCTCACCACCCACATCCTACAGGAGGAGCATGCAACTGGCTTAGCCTCCATCCCCTCTTACCTTACAGAACATTGCTGCCCTGGGGACCAACTGGACCTCTGCTCTCCGACTCTGCTCCCAGTCAGCTGCACTCTCTGTAAACTCCTGGCTCCCTTCTTGGTCTTTGCGGAAATGAAGGAAACTAAATGAATGGAGAACCTTACTCCCTCCTCACCTAACTCCCTCAGTCACCAAACTCTCACTATAACACTAAAATGCACCGAATCCAGCACTCAGTGCAAGCAAAGTCTGCACTGTAGGTGGATCACTATTATACTGTGAATCTAGCCTCTGAAAACTGGCTTAATGCAATTCACTAATTAACACGCTCCAGCTCCAAGGACCTACAAGTGGTACCTTTGTTTAAAGTCGATTGAAAATTCACCTTCTTCTAAACCAAACAGCAACTTTTAAGTGAATTAACTAAATAAAAGAAAGACTAGACTTTAGATAAAAATGTATCTTGTATGCCTTTATTAAGACACCTCTTAACCTTCTTCTGTTTAATACATACCTAATGCAATACAGAAGCAGAAAAAAGCAGCATTTCCTCAGTCATCCTCAATGTAATAGAGGCAGAAAGAGGTGCCTGATGCCAGGAAATTATCAGAACGTGAAGACATTGTGCAGAAACTTGAAATGCAGGTCAATTAGCTATTTCCTCTCGAGATTAATTTTATTGATCAGTACCACTCATATCAGATAAATGTTGCACAATAGTGTTTCTGAAAATAAAATAGTTGCATTAGCCATTTGTGACAAAAACCAGGACATTTACAACGCAGCGCCACTTCCACTATGTGGTCTTATTATTTATTCCCTCTCAATTCTATCTCCGATATCATCTGAAATGCATTTATACCATTTCCAATAGCTGGACCTGCATTTATTTAAAATACTCGTGTGAATCAGGAAAAAACACATCGCCACAGCAATAGCGCCTGTTAAATTGATAATATTCACTGAATTGATCCGCTTATCCCTAATACAAAGAGTTAATTAAATGCAAGGAACTGCTCTTGTCAATGGAATTCAACCATGAAATATGCACTTTCTGATTCAGAAAACGACTATGTGAATGTTGCCCACGAGAAACTACACAAAAATGCACGGCACAGCCAAGCGTTTTCACAGGTGGCGATGCCAATGCAGTTTTATTGCGTAATAAAGGACAATGAAGATACCACATTATACAAAAAAATTACATTGAAGACGTTGCCCAAGTCTGTTATTGGACAAATCTGCCGCAAAACATTCAAGTCAGTTCAGCCAACTATCATTACGCTGTCTCTACCTCGTCTTCTCCACATCTGTAGCTCAGTGTGTGTGAAAGAGCGTGTTTATGTGTGCAGCTGTGTGAATCATTGTGTGCATATGTGTGAGTTTAAATTCAAGATAATTTTCGCTGAATAACCTATTCCTTGAGGGAGAACTACACAGAGGGTAGTTATTGCCTGGAAATCGCTGTTGGAGGACGCGGTGGAAGAAGGTACGTTAGTGACGATTAAGGGGTGTCTTCATAATTACATGAATGAGATGTGAATAGTGGGAAACAGATCCTGGAAGTGTAGAAGATTTTATGTTGGACTGCAAGCATTGTCGGTGCAGACTTGGAGGGCCGATGTGCATATTCCTGTGTTGTACGTTTCTTCTTTCTTTGTTCTGTACAGAAAGTAAACACCATAATTGAACAGCAAATGTCCGAATGGAAGAATAAATAAACTAATAAAAACACAAACAACATAGAATAATCAGGTAAATATGTTTTGACGTTTTTGCTCTCATGTCGTGAAACACAAATTGGAGCCTGTGGGGACATTTACTATTTTAAGACTGATGTCAATGTCAGACTATCTCCAAGATAACAGCATTTTCTGACACCTCAGATCGTGCGCAAAGAGTCATCAGAGACATAATTGCATGTTTTCAAAATTTAATTTGACGCATCAAAAACTGATCAGGCAGAACAGTCATGTATCCATTCTGCGCTTTTACTGTCGGAACTTAGGACTTTTTAATTCCTATTTTCACTGAAAGCATACGACTACTTTTAAAGAACGGGCGGAACGCAGCACAGTGGTTAGCACTGTTGGTTCACAGTTCCAGTGTCCCAGTTTCGATCCCCGCTTGGATCACTGTGCATGCGGAGTCTGCACGTTCTCCTCGTGTCTGCGTAGTATTCTCCCGGGTGCTCCGGTTTCCTCTCACAAGTCCCGAACGACGTGCTTGTTAGCTGAATTGGACATTCTGAATTCTCTCTCAGTGTACCCGTACAGCGCTGGAGCATGGCGACTCGGGGATTTGCGCATTAACTTCATTGCAGTGTTAATGGAAGCCTCCTGTTGACATTAATAAAGATTATTCTCAAAGATTATTACATGGAAAGTTATATAGTATTGCAGATTCATACAGTAATGTCACAGATATGAAACAAAATATGAGGAAAACCTCTGCACACTTGTCCATATTGTATTGTAATCATCATCAATCATAAAAAATGAAATTAAAAAACAAATGAGTCAATAACAAAATCATTAGTTGATAAAAGAAAATATTTTTTTCCAAAAAGCTTCAAAATACCTTCATAAACGGGGGGGAACATTCTGAAGCTGACATTCTAATCTTCACTTGGAGAGGCTGGGTTTGATCAGTCATAGTCATCATGGCTTTCCCAGAGAGAGGTCAAGCCTCAGGAATGTGATTGCATTTCTCTAGAAGGTGATAGAGTGTATATGTGAGGGTAGAGAAGTTGTGGCTTATATAGATTCCAGCAAAGGCTTCGACAAAGTTCCCACTTGCACGACTGACACAGTAAGTAAAAGCATGTGGGTTGCAGTGTCCCTTGGCAAGTTGAATCCAAAACTGACTTCGTGGCAATAGGTAAAACGAGGTAAGAAGTCCGGTGTTCAGTGGTGGACCACAGAGTTTAGTGCTTGGCCCACTGTTGCTGCAGGGACATAGAGACGGGTTGGTCAGATGGGCCAGTGGCAGGTGTAATTTAGCTCTGAAAGATGATAGGTGACGCACCTTGGAAAGGGTAAAAGAGAAGGGAGCATGCAATGCATCATAGGACACGAGAAGCTCAGAGGAACAGACGGATCTTGTGATTATTGTCCAGAGGCGGCAGGACAGTTCAAGAGATTAGTAAAAAGGCACACTGGACACGAGACTTTAATAACCGTGCCCCATATATAAGAGCAGGGAGCTAATGTTGGAACTGCACAAGTCTCCCGTTAGGCCAAAGCAGCAGCACTGTGTGCTGTTCTGGTCGCCTCTCCATCGACGGTGCAGTGCAGCTTCATCAGGATTTTGCCAGGGTGGAGAATTTCAGCTATGAAGAGAGGGTAGATTGGATCGTGTTCTTTAATTCAAAACACAGACGGCTGAGGAGCAAGCTGAGGTGCACAGACAGGATAGATAGGGACACGCAGTTCTCCTTAGTTCCAGGGTTAATATCGAGGAGCATTATTGTAAAGTGGGCGGCAATTGGCTCAGACTGGATCAGAGGACAACACCCCAGAGGGTGTTCGGAGTCGGGAATGCACTGACTGGGAGGGAAGGAGAGGCGGGAAACGTAACAACATTATAAAAAGTAAGTGGATGAAAGTAACTGGATGAGTACTGTCATAACGTTTACGACTGTGTGCCAAGTGCTGGGAAGTGGATTTCAACATCTGCAACAAGAGAAGCCATCATGGTCTCCTAATCTAGCCATCAAACCACTAGAATCTATCATGTGCTATCGTGTGAATGGCCAGCTGTCACTATTGATATATATCGAGATCGCTGTGTCATAATCCTGGATCTCTCTCTCTAACAGCACGTTGGGTGTACCTACACCATATGGACGGCAGCTGATGAAGAACACAGCTCACTACCGTAATCCCAAGGGCAATTCAGGATAAGCCATGAATGCTGGCCTTTTCACCTTATTAATTTCTTATTCTTATTAATGAAGATGACAGAATGGTCAGGACTCGCAAAAAGCCACACCTGTATTCAGAATAATTTACAATCCTTTAGATTTCTACATCTCCGTCGCTCAAACGTTTTCTAAGCTGCAACGATTGGTCATTTCAGCAGCAAGATTGTGGCTGTATTGCAATGAGCTTCTCACTTCAGACGAAGTAGAAATGCCGGATGTTAAACTAAATGTGCCTCTCCGAATTACCGATAGCAGTATTGGCCGTTTTGGTGGCAAGGTTTTTCACGTAAATATTACATTTCATGTATCTCTGTTCACCATGACACGCATTTAACAACACCGCACCACATATAGGAGGTGGCCGTTTGGAAAGATTAGCAGAACAGATGTACCTGCCGTGGCCTGATGTAAAACATCATGGCTTCCCCAGAACTTCTGATCAAAGTTACCAATTATTCTCAATGAAAAACATGGACTCATTTGAAATTTCACCTGTAGTCTCCATTCAGTTTCAATTTAATTTCCGTGTCTGGAGAAGCCGAGTAACTCCCCTCACAACCGAGCACATGTTTCCCAGCCGAAATGATTGGCTTGGAGACACCGCTCTGGTAGTCAACGGCACCACACATAGCAGAACAACCCCTGACTGCAAACATCCGCTCACAAAGTTGTGGGTTAATAATGCTGCCGATGGATTAATCACGGAAAAGGTACTATTTATTCACCAACCAATTACCTAGAACTTGGAAATTGAACAACTTTTTAAAATAAGTATTGCTCTGTATGGACTTCGTGAACCGTGAGTCCTGATCCACTGAGGAGAACTGGGACACTGCAAATAAACCCCATGGGCATTGATGCCGCCTGCATTCCGATACTGGATGAGTGAGTGATGGGATAAGATGGGGAGAGCGCCAATTTAATACAAACTGAAATCAGGTTCAGTCTCTCAGTCACAATAAACATTCCCGCGTGTATTGACAGCAACAATGACACGCGGAATTGTGCCGAGTCTTTTGTAATTAAATTGTTTTGGTTTTAGGCAGCCTTGGGAATGACCATATGGAGTTTTCATTCCACGGTAAGAGATGTGGTGAATGTATGGAGTTGTTCTATATTGCTGTGGTAATGTTGTTAACGGTCCTGAGTTCAAATACATTCAGGCCATATGTCTGCTAACGCTGTGATTAAAGAGCCATAAATATGATTTTTGGCATTGACATTAACTAGTTATTTGTTTCCGTGTACAGGGCTAATGAAATAAGGTTTATGGAATGGAGATTTACCGGGTATAGTTAATTAATGAAGGATGGTGTGTAATCGGCGGTCATGGTCATGGGACATCCCACTGGCTCAAATATGATATATTGATGAGAAGAGCCGGGTCTGTATGATTTTTGTGGCAGTTTTGTCATCGGGTTTAAGTCTGTGAAAGCAGAATGATTTCCACGTTGTTCCTGAACGGGTCTCTGTCAAAAGGCCTGCACCGGAACAGGAAGTAAATCTGATTGCTGACTATATTTATGAGTGGACAGTGAACTGTATTGGGATGCTTAGTTGAAATATATATGGTGGCAACTGTGCATCACGAGTTAGAGTTTTTTCTTCTATTTCAGAACGGTTTTCCTGATGATTGTTAAAGTGTTAATGTACTTAATTCTGTTTTTAAGCTCACGTTACTTTTAACATAACACATGAACGTGCGGGGCATGATTGCAAAATTGCAGGTGACAAGAAATAGAACAGAGAGTATCGAAGGTGGCAGGAATCTAACTTAATGCAGAGCAAAGACGGGGACAAATATGAGATGGGAGGTGGTCAATGTCGGACTGAGAGTCTTGCACCTAAATGTGCGCAGTATACCAAACAAAGTAAATTAGCTTCTTGCGCACAATGACATTGGTTGATACGATGTTGTGGGCATCACAGAGACGTAGGTACACGGGAATCAGGCTGGTATCTAAATATCCAAGAATATGTGCCTGTCGAAAGGACAGGCAGATGGGCAGATAACGGGAGTTTGCATCGTTTGTTCGAAATGAAATTAAATCGATAGCCAGGAGAGATACAGGGTAAGAAGGCGTAAAATGTGTTTGGGTGGCGATGTGGAGTCGCAAATGAAAAAAAGTCCCTGATTTGAGTTATGTCCAGGCAGTAGTCAGGATCTGGGGCAGTAGCCAAACCAGGAGATAGAAACAGCTGCTAAAAAAACAATATTACAATAATCATGGCGGACTTCAAGATGCATGTGGAATGGGAAAATCAGGTTGCTACTGGATCCCAAGAAATGGAATTCGTGGACTGCCTAAGAGATTATTTTTTTGAACAACTTGGGACAGAATGCACTAGGGAGGAGACAATTCTGGGTTTGGTGATGTATAATGAGGCAGACGTAAAGAAGGAACTTAAGGTGAAGATAATATTTGGGGGCAGAAAGCAGAGTGGGATCGAATGCATTTTTACTTTTTTATAATATTTATTGTCACAAATAGGCATACATTAACACTGCAATGAAGTTACTGTGAAAAGCCCCTAGTCGCCACACCCCGGCGCCTGTTCGGGTATACAGAGGGAGAATTCAGAATGTCCAATTCACTAACACCGCGTCTTTCGGGACTTGTGGGAGGAAGCCGGAGCACCCGGAGGAAACCCACGCAGACACGGGCAGAACATGCAGACTCCGCACAGACAGTGACCCAGCGGGGAATTGAACCTGGGATCCTGGCGCTGTGAAGCAAATGTGCTAACCACTGTGCAACTTGCCGCCCACTACCACCGTTTTCAACGGAGAACAAAGAATCAGATGGAACGGTATTTGAAATTGAATCAAGGAACCTACTACGTGAGGGAGGAGCTGGCCAGAGTTGGTTGCAAGTGGAGCCGTGCAGGGAAGACAGTGGTGCAGCAAAGGCAGGGCTTCTTGGTGGTTATTCGCGAGGTACAACAGAAATTTATCCCAAGGAAGAGGAATCATCTAAGGGGAGGACGAAGCATCCAGTGCTGGCGGGGAAAGTCAAGGAAAGATTTAAAGCAAAATACAAAGCATACAACGTGGCGAGTATCAGTGGTAAACCAAAGGATTGGGAAGGCTTTCAAAGCGAATAAAGGATTATTAAAAATGCAATGAGGGTGGAGAGGATAATGTATGAGGGTAAGATAGCCAGTAATACAAATGAAGGTTGCAATAGGTATTTGGAAATATATAAAGGGTAAGAGAGAGAGGCAATAACAGGCATTAGACCACCGGAAACTGAGGATGGAGAAGTCGTAATCGGAAACAAAGAAATGGCAGGAGAACGAATAGTCACTTTACATCAGTCTTCTCGGTGGAACACATCGGTGGGGTACCAGAATATACCGAGAATCAGGGGGCACAGTTTTCTTTTTTTAAATTAGAGTACCCAATTCATTTTTTCCAATGTAGGGGCTATTTAGTGTGGCCTATCCATCTACCCAGCGCATTTTTGGCATTTGGGGGCGAGACCCACGCAAACACGGGGATAATGTGCAAACTCCACACGGAAAGTGACCGAGAGCTCGGATCGAACCTGGGACCTCGGCGCCGTCAGGCAGCAGTGCTAACCACTGAGCCACCGTGCTGCTCCAGGGGGCAAAGTTAACTTTAGTGCCCAACACTAAAGAGAACGTTCTGGGGAAACAGAAACGTCCGAGGGTGGATGAATCAACTGACCGGATGGACTATACCCCAAGGGTTCTAAAGGAGATAGCTGAGGTGATTGTGGGGGCTTTGGTGATGATCTTTCAGAAATCATTGGTGGCACACAGGGTCCCAGAGGACTGGAAAATGCGTAAATTAACACTCCTGTTTAGGAAGGGTGGGAGGCAGAAGACAGGAAATTATAGGTCGGTTAGCCTGACTTCGGTCTTTAGTAAGATTTTAGAGTCCGTAATTAAAGATAAGATTGTGGAGTACTTGGAGAAGGCATGATCAAACAGGCCTCTTCACGTGGAGGACATGTCTGAGGAGGTAACAAGGAAGTTAGACAAATGAGAACCAGTGGATGTGATTGATTTAGATTTCCAGAAGGCATTTGACAAGGTCTCGCATACGAGACTGTTAAATAAGTTAAGATCCCATGCTGTTCAGGGTAAGATCCTGGCATTGATGGAGGATTGGCTGACTGGCAGAAGGCGGAGGGGGTGGGGAAAAGGGGTTATTTTTTTGGATGGCAGCCGGTGACTAGTGCTGTGCCTCAGGGGTGGATTTAGGGGCCACAAGTTTTTATTATATACATTAAATATCTCGAATAAAGAACTAGGGGCACTATTGCTAAGTTTGCAGATGATACAAAGATATCCAAAGGGACAGGGAGCATTGAGGAAGCACGGGGCTGCAATGTGGGAAAGTGTGAGGTTACGCACTTTGATAGGATGACTGGAGGCATAGACTAGATTCAACATGCGAAAAATCTCAGGAAACCAGAAAGAAACAGGGACTTATAAGTCCGAATGCCAGTTCATTTGGCAGTTAGGAAGGCAAATGCAATGTTAGCCTCATGTCGAGAGGGCGAGAATACACAACCAGGGATGTATTTCTGAGGCTGTATAAGGCTCCGATCAGACCCCATTTGGACAGTTTTCGACCCCATATAAAAATAAGGGTGTGCTGGCCTTGGGAACGGATAGAGCGGGTTCACAAGAATGGTCCCTGGAATGAAGAGCTGTCGTATGGGAGCGGTTGAGTACTCTAGGCCTTTGTTCGTAGGAGTTTAGAAGGTATGGGGGGGATGTTATTGAAACTTACAGGAAACTGAGAGTTCTAGATAGTGTGGACGTGGAGAGGGTGTTTCCACTCGTCGGAAAAATCTAGAACGCTAGGGCAGAGACTCTTACCGAAGGGATGATCCATTAAAACTGAGATGTGATTGTTTTATTCAACCACAAGATGGAAAACTGGTGGAACTATTCACCTCAAATTACAGTGGAAGCCAAATCACTGAGTGTCTTTAAGATAGAAATATATAGGTTCTTGTTCAATGAGAGGGTCAGGGGTTATGGGGAGAAGGCAGGAGAATACCGATGAGAAAAATATCATGATTGAATGACGGAGCAGACTCGATGAGTCGAATGGCCCGATTCTAATCCTCTGCCTTTTGGTCTTATGGACACAAATATTGGCAGAGCTTTGGTTAGTGAGAAGGATATCTATTTTCTCAAAAATTATATAGATGCCTTTGAATTTCGGCGGGAGCGGCGTGCAGGGGCCTGCCGGGAGGTGAGTATTTACTTTAAAAACACTTACCTTGCAGGAGCAGCCCTTTGAATTTCGGCGGGAACGTAGTGCAGAGGCCTGTCGGGAGGTGAGCAATTACTTTAAAAACACTTGCCTGGTCCCGTTTCTGTTCTTCGTTTCTGTTTTATTTTTTTTTATATAAGGCGGGAACCGGAAGTTCGTCCCTCGGACCTCTGGGAAGGTCCCCCCCCCCCCCCCGCCACAAACCAATAAATTCTGGTGGCGAGGACTGTAAGAGGGACTGGGAAGAAGCAGTCAGTGCAGGGATCCCCTGCGGTCGTTCCACTGAGTAACAAGTATACCGCGTTGGATACTTGTGGGGGGGGGGGGGGGGTTAAGCAATGGGGTACGGGCCTCTGGCACGGAGTCTGTCCCTGTTGCTCAGAAGGGAAGGGGGGAGAGGAGCAGAGCATTAGTAATTGTGAACTCGATTGTCAGGGGTACAGATAGGAGATTTTGTGGGAGCGAGAGAGACTCACGTTTGGTATGTTGCCTCCCAGGGGCAAGGGTGCGTGATGTCTCGGATCGTGTTTTCCGGGTCCTTAAGGGGGAGGGGGAGCAGCCACAAGTCGTGGTCCACATTGGCACTAACGACATCGGTAGGAAAGGGGACAAGGATGTCAGACAGGCTTTCAGGGAGCTAGGATGGAAGCTCAGAACGAGATCAAACAGAGTTGTTATCTCTGGGTTGTTGCCCGTGCCACGTGATAGTGAGATGAGGAATAGGGAGAGAGAGCAATTAAACACGTGGCTACAGGGATGGTGCAGGCGGGAGGGATTCAGATTTCTGGATAACTGGGGCTCTTTCTGGGGAAGGTGGGACCTCTACAGACAGGATGGTCTACATCTGAACCTGACGGGCACAAATATCCTGGGGGGGGGAGATTTGTTAGTGCTCTTTGGGGGGGGTGAGGGGGGGTTAAACTAATGCAGCGGGGGCATGGGAACCTGGATTGTAGATTTAGGGTACGGGAGATTGAGAGTGTAGAGGTCAGGAGCACAGATTTGACTTTGCAGGAAGGGGCCAGTGTTCAGGTAGGTGGTTTGAAGTGTGTCTATTCAATGCCAGGAGTATACGAAACAAGGTAGGGGAACTGGCAGCGTGGGTTGGTACCTGGGACTTCGATGTTGTGGCCATTTCGGAGACATGGATAGAGCAGGGACCGGAATGGATGTTGCAGGTTCCGGGGTTTAGGTGTTTTAGTAAACTCAGAGAAGGAGGCAAAAGAGGGGGAGGTGTGGCGCTGCTAGTCAAGAACAGTATTACGGTGGCGGAGAGGATGCTAGATGGGGACTCTTCTTCTGAGGTAGTATGGGCTGAGGTTAGAAACAGTAAAGGAGAGGTCACCCTATTGGGAGTTTTCTACAGGCCTCCAAATAGTTCTAGGGATGTAGAGGAAAGGATGGCGAAGATGATTCTGGATAAGAACGAAAGTAACAGGGTAGTTATTATGGGAGACTTTAACTTTCCAAATATTGACTGGAAAAGATATAGTTCGAGTACATTAGAAGGGTCGTTGTTTGTACAATGTGTGCAGGAGTGTTTCCTGACACAATAGGTTGACAGGCCAACAAGAGGCGAGGCCACATTGGATTTGGTTTTGGGTAATGAACCAGGCCAGGTGTTAGATTTGGAGGTAGGTGAGCACTTTGGGGACAGTGACCACAATTCGGTGACGTTTACGTTAGTGGTGGAAAGGGATAAGAATAACCCGCAGGGAAAGAGTTATAGCTGGGGGAAGGGCAATTATGATGCCATTCGACATGACTTGGGGGGGGGGGGGGGCGGGGGGTTGGAGAAGTAGGCTGCATGTGTTGGGCACACTGGATATGTGGAGCTTGTTCAAGGAACAGCTACTGCGTGTTCTTGATAAGTGCGTACCGGTCAGGCAGGGAGGAAGGCGTCGAGCGAGGGAGCCGGGGTTTACCAAAGAAGTGGAATCTCTTGTTAAGAGGAAGAAGGAGGTCTATGTGAAGATGAGGTGTGAATTTTCAGTTGGGGCGCTTGATAATTACAAGGTAGCGAGGAAGGATCAAAAGAGAGAGCTAAGACGAGCAACGAGGGGACATGAGAAGTATTTGGCAGGTAGGATCAAGGAAAACCCAAAAGCTTTCTATAGGTATGTCAGGAATAAAAGAATGACTAGGGTAAGAGTAGGGCCAGTCAAGGACAGGGATGGGAAGTTATGTGTGGAATCTAAAGAGATAGGTGAGTTACTAAATGAATATTTTTCGTCAGTATTCATTCAGGAAAAAGAGAATGTTGTGGAGGAGAATGATGAGACCCAGGCTATTAGAATAGATGGCATTGTGGTACGTGGGGAAGAGGTGTTGGCAATTCTGGACAGGCTGAAAATAGATAAGTCGCCGGGGCCTGATGGGAGTTATGCTAGGAATCTCTGGGAAGCCAGGGAAGAGATTGCTGAGCCTTTGGCTTTGATTTTTATGTCATCATTGACTACAGGGATAGTGCCAGAGGACTGGAGGATAGCAAATATGCTTCCTTTGTTCAAGAAGGGGAGTAGAGACAACCCCGGCAACTATAGACCGGTGAGCCTCACGTCTGTTGTGGATAAAGTCTTGGAGGGGATTATAAGAGACAAGATTTATAATCATCTAGATAGGAATAATACGATTAGGGATAGTCAGCATGGCTTTGTGAAGGGTAGGTCATGCCTCACAAACATTATCGAGTTCTTTGAGAAGGTGACTGAACAGGTAGACAAGGGTAGAGCAGTTGATGTGGTGTATATGGATTTCAGTAAAGCGTTTGATAAGGTTCCCCACGGTAAGCTATTGCAGAAAATACGGAGGCTGCGGTTTGAGGGTGATTTAGAGATGTGGATCAGAAATTGGCTAGCTGAAAGAAGACAGAGAGTGGTGATTGATGGGAAATGTTCAGAATGGAGTTCAGTTACAAGTGGAGCACCACAAGGATTTGTTCTGGGGCCGTTGCTGTTTGTCATTTTTATCAATGACCTAGAGGAGGGCGCAGCAGGGTGGGTGAGTAAAATTGCAGACGACACTAAAGTCGGTGGCGTTGTCGACAGTGTTGAAGGATGTTGCAGGTTACAGAGGGACAGAGATAAGCTGCAGAGCTGGGCTGAGAGGTGGCAAATGGAGTTTAATGTAGAGAAGTGTGAGGTGATTCACTTTGGAAGGAATAACAGGAATGCGGAATATTTGGCTAATGGTAAAGTTCTTGGAAGTGTGTATGAGCAGAGGGATCTCGGTGTCCATGTACATAGATCCCTGAAAGTTGCCACCCAGGTTGATAGGGTTGTGAAGAAGGCTTATGGAGAGTTGGCCTTTATTGTTAGAGGGATTGAGTTCCGGAGTGATGAGGTCATGTTGCAGCTGTACAAAACTCTGGTACGGCCGCATTTGGAGTATTGCGTACAGTTCTGGTCACCTCATTATAGGAAGGACATGGAAGCTTTGGAGCGGGTGCAGAGGAGATTTAGCAGGATGTTGCCTGGTATGGAGGGAAAATCTTATGAGGAAAGACTGATGGACTTGAGGTTGTTTTCGTTAGAGAGAAGAAGGTTAAGAGGAGACTTAATAGAGGCATACAAAATGATCAGGGGGTTAGATAGGGTGGACAGTGAGAGCCTTCTCCCGCGGATGGACATGGCTAGCACGAGGGGACATAGCCTTAAACTGAGGGGTAATAGATATAGGACAGAGGTCAGAGGTAGGTTCTTTACGCAAAGAGTGGTGAGGCCGTGGAATGCCCTACCTGCAACAGTAGTGAACTCGCCAACATTGAGGGCATTTTAAAGTTTATTGGATAAGCATATGGATGATAATGGCATAGTGTAGGTTAGATGGCTTTTTTTTTTGACTGCCCATGTCGGTGCAACATCGTGTGCCGAAGGGCCTGTACTGCACTGTATCGTTCTATGTTCTATGTTCTATGGGTTAGTGGAGGGGCGATCAACTGTCAGATGTAATTAAACAATGGGAAGTGTGAGGTCAGCATTTATTGAGGACAAGCAGTTATAGGGAGTACACAAGAAATGGGAATAGACTGAGAGGGTAATGAAGTGAGAGAGCTTGGTGTACATGTAAACAGATCCCCAAAGGTATCAGTTCAATATGGCAAGTTCGGAAAGAAAGTACATGGAATGTTCTCCTTCATTGGCAAAGGAATATAATATAAAGTAAGGGTCCAATGGTGGAATTGTATCAAATACTGGTGAGGCCACAACTGGAGTAATGGTCACCACATCACAGGAAGGCCATTATTGTACTGGACAGAGTGCAGAAGAGGTTTGTAAAAATGTTGCCAGGGCTCAACACGTGCAATTACAATGATAGATTGGATAGTTTGAGGTTATTTTCTTCGGTACAAAGAAGGCTGAGGGGTGACTTAGTTGTGCTGTGCAAAGTTATGAATGGATGTGAAAGAATGGACAGAATAAACTGGTTTCCCTTGGTCGAGAAGTCTGGAACCAGGGGACATAGTTACAACTGAAGTGGTAGAAGGAGTAGAGGGGACATGAGGAGTATTTGGCAGGTAGGATCAAGGAAAACCCAAAAGCTTTCTATAGGTATGTCAGGAATAAAAGAATGACTAGGGTAAGAGTAGGGCCAGTCAAGGACAGGGATGGGAAGTTATGTGTGGAATCTAAAGAGATAGGTGAGTTACTAAATGAATATTTTTCGTCAGTATTCATTCAGGAAAAAGAGAATGTTGTGGAGGAGAATGATGAGACCCAGGCTATTAGAATAGATGGCATTGTGGTACGTGGGGAAGAGGTGTTGGCAATTCTGGACAGGCTGAAAATAGATAAGTCGCCGGGGCCTGATGGGAGTTATGCTAGGAATCTCTGGGAAGCCAGGGAAGAGATTGCTGAGCCTTTGGCTTTGATTTTTATGTCATCATTGGCTACAGGAATAGTGCCAGAGGACTGGAGGATAGCAAATATGCTTCCTTTGTTCAAGAAGGGGAGTAGAGACAACCCCGGCAACTATAGACCGGTGAGCCTCACGTCTGTTGTGGATAAAGTCTTGGAGGGGATTATAAGAGAC
This sequence comes from Scyliorhinus torazame, assembly GCF_047496885.1. Taxonomy (NCBI): domain Eukaryota; kingdom Metazoa; phylum Chordata; class Chondrichthyes; order Carcharhiniformes; family Scyliorhinidae; genus Scyliorhinus; species Scyliorhinus torazame. The sequence goes on along the minus strand of NC_092729.1, from coordinate 80,035,237 downwards.
AAGATTTATAATCATCTAGATAGGAATAATACGATTAGGGATAGTCAGCATGGCTTTGTGAAGGGTAGGTCATGCCTCACAAACATTATCGAGTTCTTTGAGAAGGTGACTGAACAGGTAGACAAGGGTAGAGCAGTTGATGTGGTGTATATGGATTTCAGTAAAGCGTTTGATAAGGTTCCCCACGGTAAGCTATTGCAGAAAATACGGAGGCTGCGGTTTGAGGGTGATTTAGAGATGTGGATCAGAAATTGGCTAGCTGAAAGAAGACAGAGAGTGGTGGTTGATGGGAAATGTTCAGAATGGAGTTCAGTTACAAGTGGAGCACCACAAGGATTTGTTCTGGGGCCGTTGCTGTTTGTCATTTTTATCAATGACCTAGAGGAGGGCGCAGCAGGGTGGGTGAGTAAAATTGCAGACGACACTAAAGTCGGTGGCGTTGTCGACAGTGTTGAAGGATGTTGCAGGTTACAGAGGGACAGAGATAAGCTGCAGAGCTGGGCTGAGAGGTGGCAAATGGAGTTTAATGTAGAGAAGTGTGAGGTGATTCACTTTGGAAGGAATAACAGGAATGCGGAATATTTGGCTAATGGTAAAGTTCTTGGAAGTGTGTATGAGCAGAGGGATCTCGGTGTCCATGTACATAGATCCCTGAAAGTTGCCACCCAGGTTGATAGGGTTGTGAAGAAGGCTTATGGAGAGTTGGCCTTTATTGTTAGAGGGATTGAGTTCCGGAGTGATGAGGTCATGTTGCAGCTGTACAAAACTCTGGTACGGCCGCATTTGGAGTATTGCGTACAGTTCTGGTCACCTCATTATAGGAAGGACATGGAAGCTTTGGAGCGGGTGCAGAGGAGATTTAGCAGGATGTTGCCTGGTATGGAGGGAAAATCTTATGAGGAAAGACTGATGGACTTGAGGTTGTTTTCGTTAGAGAGAAGAAGGTTAAGAGGAGACTTAATAGAGGCATACAAAATGATCAGGGGGTTAGATAGGGTGGACAGTGAGAGCCTTCTCCCGCGGATGGACATGGCTAGCACGAGGGGACATAGCCTTAAACTGAGGGGTAATAGATAAAGGACAGAGGTCAGAGGTAGGTTCTTTACGCAAAGAGTGGTGAGGCCGTGGAATGCCCTACCTGCAACAGTAGTGAACTCGCCAACATTGAGGGCATTTTAAAGTTTATTGGATAAGCATATGGATGATAATGGCATAGTGTAGGTTAGATGGCTTTTTTTTTTGACTGCCCATGTCGGTGCAACATCGTGTGCCGAAGGGCCTGTACTGCACTGTATCGTTCTATGTTCTATGTTCTATGGGTTAGTGGAGGGGCGATCAACTGTCAGATGTAATTAAACAATGGGAAGTGTGAGGTCAGCATTTATTGAGGACAAGCAGTTATCGGGAGTACACAAGAAATGGGAATAGACTGAGAGGGTAATGAAGTGAGAGAGCTTGGTGTACATGTAAACAGATCCCCAAAGGTATCAGTTCAATATGGCAAGTTCGGAAAGAAAGTACATGGAATGTTCTCCTTCATTGGCAAAGGAATATAATATAAAGTAAGGGTCCAATGGTGGAATTGTATCAAATACTGGTGAGGCCACAACTGGAGTAATGGTCACCACATCACAGGAAGGCCATTATTGTACTGGACAGAGTGCAGAAGAGGTTTGTAAAAATGTTGCCAGGGCTCAACACGTGCAATTACAATGATAGATTGGATAGTTTGAGGTTATTTTCTTCGGTACAAAGAAGGCTGAGGGGTGACTTAGTTGTGCTGTGCAAAGTTATGAATGGATGTGAAAGAATGGACAGAATAAACTGGTTTCCCTTGGTCGAGAAGTCTGGAACCAGGGGACATAGTTACAACTGAAGTGGTAGAAGGAGTAGAGGGGACATGAGGACGAACATTTTCACCCAGGCGGAAGTGGGTGCCTTGAAATCGCTGCCCGAGTTGATGGTGGAGTCCATGACCCCAAACCCTTCTTTAAAATCCCTCATCTGCACCTGATATGTTTGTGAGCGACAGGGTTATGAACCGGGTGCAAGAAGGTGGGATTATAAAGGCACCCTGGTCTCCCCGGCTGGCATGAACAAAATGGGCTGAATGTCCTCTTACAGAGTTGTAACATTTCCAAGTTTCGATAGGACAACTCCTGGTCATATTATACACACCAGTTGCAGACTTATCCATTACTCATTCTTTTACAAATGGAACATTTTTGAAAATTGCAGTCTGGTCCATTATCATACAACATCGAACATACAGTGCATAAGGAGGCCATTCGGCCCATCGAGTCTGCACCGACCCATTTAAGCTCTCACAACCATCCTATCCCCATAACCCAATAACCCCTCCTAACCTTTTTTGGAAACTAAGGGCAAAGTAGCACGGCTAATCCACCTAACCTTCACATCTTTGGACTGTGGGAGGAAACCGGAGCACCCGGAGAAAACCCGCGCAGACACGGGGAGAACGTGCAGACTCCGCATAGACAGTGATCCAGCGGGGAATAGAACATGGGGCCCTGGCGCTGTGCAGCCACAGTGCTGTCCACTTGTGGTACTGTACTGCCAATCCCAAAAGAGATTGAAGTGAAGAAATGTCCCTCACAGAATCAGAATGCCTGACTATGATGAAGACCAATCTCCAACCAAACACAAATGTTTAAAGTTGTTACATCTGCTACATTTAACTCCACAACCGAAACAACACATGATCATTGTGTAACTTACAAATGTTAACATTTTCGAACATGACATTATCTTATCAATGTTTCAGCCTTTGTTGTGCAAAATTCAGCGCTGTTGCTTTAACTGTGACTTTAACTGTCACTTCCTCCTAGTAGATATAACCTCTCTCATTTAACATTTCCTGGTTTGAATTTTTATGAAGTGGCACTTACCCGCCGTCCTTCCAACTCACATGTCCTCAGCTCCCTCAGAGTGAACATGGAGGGTGGTGTCCTCTTGCTATTCTTTGGTGAGTAGTGCAGCAATCATTTGTTGATCCGAATGTGTTTTTGGCTTCTGCTTGGTGTGTGTACTAGCAGAGGAATAGTGGATCTGGGCCCCGAGGCGTCAGAACGCTGGTAGCGGAGAGAGTTAAAGCAATGCCAGTGGTGGAGATTGCATTAGTTTGTACTATCGGACCAGGAACTTAACTGTGTTGAATTCTGTGTGAGCAGCAATGAAAAAGTGAAGCTGGCTTTAGATTGGGGGAATGTCGAGCGATTTTGATGACAGCAGCAAGCCAAGAGAGTGTCTGCTACTTCGACTGACCTCCTGGCCCTGTTACACTGCATTGATCAGTGGATGTACCCTGAGGACATTATCAGTTGATTTACATAGTGTTTAATTAGCCTGTTACACCGCCAAATAACTGCTGAGCTCAAACACCAAGTGGGTCCTTTCCACCAATGTGTGAGGCAGAGAATCACTTGCCCAAGAATCGTGTTGAAGGGGTGTTGATTTATGAATCAAACATTAACGCTTCTATTTGTGACAGATTGTATCTACTTGTCGAATTAATGTGGCAGCACGGTAGCACAGTGGTTAGCACAGCTGCTTCACAGCTCCAGGATCCCAGGTTCGATTCCCGGCCTGTGTCACTGTCTGTTCGGAGTCTGCACGTTTTCCCCGTTTCGACGTGGGTTTCCTCCGGGTGCTCCGGTTTCCAACCCACAGTCCAAATATGTGCAGGTTAGGTGGATTGGCCATGCTAAATTGCCCTCAATGTCCAAAAAGGTTAGCTGGGGTTGATGGGCTACTGGGATAAGGTGAACGGATGGGCTGAAGTAGGGTGCTCTTTCAAAGAGCCGCTGCTGCAGACTCGATAGGCAGAATGGTCGCCTTCTGCACTGTAAATAACTGAGATGTAATCTCTAATGTGAACAAACACTGGAGCCTTGCAATCGGTGTTTGAGCTGACTATTGTGCTCAGCATTTATCTCTCAGTCTCTTCACACCCTGCACTTACTTTTATCCTCCAATTTCCTTGTGCTACTTGTGGAATTGTTCTTCCCTCTTTGTCTGTTAGGGGCCATTCGTGGAATGTTAAGACCGTCATGCTATTGAATGACTAGATTTCATACTTTCTTGAGCAAATAGCAAATAAACGCGGTCCTTATACTGTAACAGTTACGGTGTTCAAGGCATTAATCCTTTTGAGCTTAGGTTGGAATCAAGTAAGCCAGATTCTTATGTAATAAGTTAATTGAATTTTGGTTCTCCAGCACTGCGTCGCCCAATTCCCCAATTTCTGTCAATTGAGTTTCTGGCGCTACCAATCAGCTCACAGCTTCGGCAGCTTTGAAGGAATCGTGGACCAAAAGCATTGACAGAGTCACTTAATTCTGCGCCATTCTGGGGAAGAAACATGCGTTGTAGTTGCCAGTGTTACCAAAGGTCGCGGTTTTTATCCCGCACAGGTCAACCAACCCACTCAGTGTCTGTGCAAACAGGTAAACATTGAGGAGGCGGGTGCTGCATTTGTGAATACTAATCCTGCCAAGGTATTGACAAAGCTGGTGGGAACTTTTTTTATTCACAGTATTGTGACATTTTCTGCTGCATATATTTGGAGCTGTTCTTTTATCTTTGAGTCAATTTCATTTCTCACAGTTGCTAAGTTCCTCTTTCTTTGTCGTGAATCTAATTTGAGTTGAAACCACAGTCTTCCTGTCTGTTGCTCAGTGCTTTTTCTCCCATTTATATCAATGGCAATTGTCAGCATGTTTGATGTGCTTTCTGCTCTGTTACATTTCCTAATTTCAGGCGCTGTGTGATAATTTCCAGCGTATGTGTTGCGGTCTGCACAACTGAACTTTCCTCACTGATACTTCAGTCAGGGCTCAGCTGTATGAAATTGTCATAAAACCTTCTCCTCATTCTCCATTCTACAAATGAGCAACAAACTGAGCAGTATGTCTGCGGAGGGGGCGGAGTCAAATGTCCTTGATTAAAACAGCTATCAACACTCCTCAGAACATTTCTCCCCATCTACATCTTTCACAATATACATGATCACTTTTCACAGATACATCCATTCCATAATGGAACTCCGCCAGTTGTACTGCACAGTCTGTTTGGTAATCTGTGAAGAAATCTCCCATCTCTACAATGTACATTTCTGCTCTCATCTATTTTTCGGTCTCGAAATCAATCAGTCGCATAACTATTTCTGAACAGTTGGAGCATGGGACCTCATTAACTAATATTTAATATTTGGGTTCATCTGTCAAAGTCCCAGCGTGGAGCTGCAGTTGATTGGAATACAGGAACATAGGAGCAGGAACAGAATATTCAACGCCTTGTTACTGCTCCTTCACTCAACAGGATCATAGCTGGTCCTCCACAATAACAGCATGTTCGTTCACTATCAAGTTATCGGTTGATGTATTTTATACTCGAAAGTTTTCGACATATATCTTCAACATGCCAAGGATTTAGCCCAGAGTTATCTATCATAGAATTTACAGTGCAGAAGGAGGCCATTCGGCCTATCGAGTCTGCACCGCCTCTTGGACAGGGCACCCTACCCAAAGTCAACACCTCCACCCTATCCCTATAACCCAGTAACTCCATCCAACACTAAGGGCAATTTTTGGGCACTAAGGGTTATTTATCATGGCCAATCCACCTAACCTGCACATATTTGGACTGTGGGAGGAAACCGGAGCACCTGAAGGAAACCCACGCACACACGGGGAGGATGGGCAGACTCCGCACAGATAGTGACCCAAGCCGGAATCGAACCTGGGACCCTGGAGCTGTGAAGCAATTGTGCTATCCACAATGCTACCGTGCGGTCTATCGGAGCGAACGCTAAAGAGTCAGCAGATTTTGAGTGACGAATGTCCTCCTGATCTATGTCTAAAATGGTCTCCTTGTAATTTAGAGACAGTCTCCCCAGGCTGCCAGGAAACATGCATTCTCCATCCACCAGTCGCGTCTTAGAGAATAATGCTTGGTTCAGTCGCATCATCTGTCATTCGCAACTGTACACTAGAGAACACAAACACATTTTTATCAATGTCTCCTGAGGGGACAGCTACGCAATCCCTGGGATGGATATAGTGAAGCGAGTCCACTATTTCTGTGGCACATATATTTGTTCTTATGCCAGAAGGCCACAATTATAGGGAAAGCTGCGGATATTGTTTCACCATGGCTCTCTCTAAATGCAAGAAAACATTTATATTCCTGTCCGAAAACACTCTTGCAATTAATGACACGGTACATTTTGACATCCTAGTTGTTTGATGAATTTCCATGCCAGCTTTTCGTGAGATATGGACAATGACATCCAAGTTCCTGAGAATGAAATAACTGAGCATTTGGAAAGTGGGGAACGGATCGGTCCAAATCGGCATGGATTTACTGAAGGGAAATCATGCTTGACCAATCTTCTGGAATTATTCGGTATGTAACCAATTATTATTCAGAGTGGGCAATGGTGAGCCAGTTGTTGCTGTGGATCTGGACTTTCAAATGGCTTTTGACAAGATCCCACAAAAGACATTACTGGACAATATTGTAGCTCATGGTATTGTGGGTAAAAGATTGAAGTGGATAAAGAACTGGTTGGCAGACAGGAAGCAGAGAGTGGGAATAAAGTGGCCATTTCAGAGTGGCAGGCAGCGGCAATTGATGTACCGCAGGGTTCAGTGCTGGGTCCCAGCTATTCACAATATTCATCAGTGATTTGGACGAAGCAATTGCAAGCAGTATCTCAAAATTTATAAACGACACAAAGCTGGGTGGCAGTGTGTGCTGTGAGGAGGATGCAAAGAGGCGGCAGGGTGATTTGTACAGGCTGGTGGAATGGGCACATACCTGCCAATTGCAACACGATGTGGATAAATGTGAGGTATCCACTTTGGTGGCAAAGCAGGAAGGATGATTAATATGTTAACAGTGGCAGTTTAGGAAAAGGGGAAGTGCAACGAGATCTGGGTGTCATGGTTGAACACAGCAGGCGGTGACGAAAACGAATGGCATGCTGGGCTTCATAGCGAGAACATTTGAGCATAAGAGTAGGGATGTCTTGCTGCAGTTATACAGGGCCTTGAAGAGGCCACATCTTGAGTACTGCGTGGAGATTTGGTCTCCTAGTTTGAGGAAGGACATTCTTCCTTTTGAGGGTGTCAAGAGAAGATTCAGCAGATTAATTCCAAGGATGGCAGGGCTGGTGTATGAAGAAAGACTGGATAAACTAGGCTTGTATTCAGTTGGAGTTTCGAAGAAAGCGAGGGGATCTCATAGAAACATATAAAATCCTGATGGAATTGGGCAGGCTGGATGCGGAAGAATGTTCCCGATGTTGGGTCGTCCAGAACAAGGGGCCACAGCCTAAGAATAAAGGGGGAAGCCATTCAGGACTGAGCTGAAAAAGAACGTCTTCTCAGAGAGCTGTGAACTTGTGGATTTCCAAACCACAGAAAGCTGTTGGTGCCAGTACGTTGGATATATTCAAGAGGGAGCTGGACTTGGCCCTTGCGGCTAAAGGGATCAAGGGGTACTGAGACCAATAGGGAGTGGGATACTGAATTTGCATGATCAGCCATGATCATATTGAATGGTGGTGCAGGCTTGATGGGCCGAATGCCCTACGACAGCACCTATATTCTACGTTTCCATGTTAATATCAAATCTCTCACTATTTCGTAAAAACTCTGACTTTCTGCTTTTCCAACCAAAGCGGAAAACATCACATTTTTACCACATTACGGTCCATCCGCCAGTTTGATGTCCACTCACCTGTCCTCTCAGAATCGCATGATGCATCCTTCCATCGCCACTCAACTGACTTCTCCACCTGGCTGCGTGCTGACAGCATATTTGCAGCTGTTGCCTTTATACCTGTCACCAAATTCCTTGATAGAAATTGTGAACAGCTGGAGCCCAATCACAGATCCTTGTGGTTCCCCTGTTTAAACCATGCCCGAGAGCATGAAATTACTTCCTTTATTGCTGTATTCCTTCCGTATGTAAAAGACTTTTCAGTTCATTCCAGGATATCGTTGCTGTTCACATGTACCCTACTTTTGCCCATTCATTTTGCGTATCGGACAGTTCTGACTTCCTTCTGGAAACTCAATGCATCACGCCAATTGCTCTCACAGGAATGTCCTTCCTTGGATTAGAATTCTAGTGATATCCATCATCCACCTCTTCAACCTAATCTCTCTCTCTCAGAGCTTGAAGCAGTTGAAGTTGTAACTTGTTACTCTGTTCAGGTACAGACAAATGTTGCACAGTGTCTGATAACACCCTCCAACCTAACCAATTTAGTCCATGTGATGCCCACAAATGCATCCATCCATGTTTAGATGAGAAAGTGCTGGTGCAATATTAACTGTATTTATTTATTTATGTGACTGGAATTCAGGTTACATCAATAAATAAAGACCTGTGAACTTGTCTGCTGCTGCTCTAACAGGTGTGATACACTTTGGGAGGATAATATTGTTTAAAACTGAAGTCTTGCCAACAATATATCCACGATAGGTTCTAATTCTCTTGACCTTAAACAAACTTCCCACTCGGATGAGAGAGAGTCTTGTAGTATGTGTTAAATTACAACTGATCATATGTGAAGGGTTCTTAAACTGCAGACATGGATTGTCACTTTGCGCATTCTCTATTAATTCACGACTCAGTACAATTGAAATTATTTGTATTTATAGTAGATAAAGAGGTCATTCGGACGAAGAGCTCAGGTGTTGTCATTGACACCACACCATCCTCCTCTTATACTGGTTCATACAACCTTATCAGTACTTCTTCTAACTCTTTTGTATCAGTCAAATATTTACAACCAAGTTTCCCCTGAATGACATGAATGTTACCAGCATCAGCTAATCTGGAAAGTATCAACTTCTATATCCCGTGCACTCCCTGGGGGGGGAAACATCTCCTCAATTGCACATTTCATACGATATAAAGGCCGACCTCCCGGTTTTATAGCTGGATGCTGACCCGATCACAAGAGAATAAAGACAATGTTAGATAAGTTCAGCACGTCCAGCAGCAGCTGTGGTGAGAAGCAGTTAACATTTCAGATCTAAATGACGATTCTACTGAACTGGCTCTGCTGACTCTGTGATGATTTTGAGCGGAAGGAACCCATGAAATGGAAATTAGACTGCTGTTCAGTCCGTGGCCTGGACAGAGCAGAGAATCTGGTTGCCCTGGATGTCCTCTGTGACGGCCAATCAGCTCAGTGTGCCAAAGCTGTAGAAAGGAAGCAGTGACCAAGTGTGGTGATAACGCTGCTTAACCGGTGTTCAATGCAGCGAAGTGAACATGCGCGGAATGGGCGGGGAATTAGCAAAGATCGAAACAGAGCTAGAAAGGCCTTTAGTTCAGTATTACAACTGTGGTCCTCAGCACAGGCAATCAAGTTCAAACTGGCTCTCATGATGTATATGGTTATGCGGTGGGACATTGACCAATGGCATGATTCAGTCATGAAGGAGGAGGTTCCGGTGATATGGGAAGTTAAGTTAAAGGGCAGCACTTGAAGCCAATAATGGAACGTTCTGGAATGTCTAATTAGATTATTCTGTTAGATCTGAGTCATGGTCCTTCCTGGAAACAGCTAAGTTCCTCTTTTCTCAACTGAAGTCTCTTCGAGGTCAAAACTTTTCTTTCCACTCTGACACTTAAGTGCTATTTCTGCTATCTTTAATACCGACCACGTTCAAAACGTTGGCTTAATTTTTCAGTCTTTGTTGTAGGAGTACGTTCCTGGAAGACTCTGTACATGTGAAGAGCTGATTAATTTGTCAGTTATGCAATCAAACGCTCTTCTTGAGAAAACCAGGCTGCGTTTTACCTCTGACAACCTGTATTAACTTCACTTCCTCATTCAGTCTGCTGGAGTTTAGCACACCATTGATAGAGAGGTCTGTAGACTGAGAGGAGACTAATGAGAGGCAATGCTCTTTGTGCTCAGAATTTACTTGTCATGTCTCACATACATTGATACATAGAAGTTAGCGGTAGGATGAGGCCTTTTGGCCCTTCGAGCCTGCTCCTCATTTCATCACGATTATGGCTGATCATCCAACTCTATAGCCTAATACCGCTTTCTCCCCATAGCCTTTGATCCCATTCTCCACATGTGCGATATCCAGCCGCCTCTTGAATATATTCAATGTTTTAGCATCAACTACTTCCTGCGGTAATGAATTCCACAGGCTCGCCACTCTTTGTGTGAAGAAATGTCTCCTTATCTCTGTCTGAAATGTCTTACCCTGAATCCTCAGGCCTTCACCACTGGTTCTGGACACACACATCATTGGTAACCTCTTCCATGCATCTACCCTGTCTAGTCCTGTTAGAATGTTTTACGTCTAAGGACGGCATGTAGCGCAGTGGATCGCACTGGGACTCTGGCGCTGAGGACCCGGGTTCGAATCCCCGCCTTGGGTCACTGTCCGTGTGGAGTTTGCATATTCTCCCCATGTCTACGTAGGTTTCGCTCCCACAACTCAAATATGTGCAGGTTAGGTGGGTTGGCCACGCTAAATTGCCCCTTAATTAGAAAAATAATAATTGGATAGTATAAATTGATATTAAAAAAACAAAAATAATGTCATAAGTCTCGATGAGATCATCCCTCATTCTTCTGAACTCCAGAGAGAACAATCCCAACCTTGTCAATCTCTCCTCATATGTCCCGCAATGCCTGAACTCTGTCTGGTAAGCCTTCGCTGCACTCCCTCGAGAGCAAAGAACATCCTTCCTCAGAGAAAGAGACGAAAAGTGCACACAATACTCCAGGTGTGGCCTCACCAAGGCTCTGTATAATTGCAACAACACTACCTGCTTCTATACTCGAAACCTCTCGCAGGATGGGAATAAGAACATAAGAACTAGGAGTAGGCCATCTGGCCCCTCGAGCCTGCTCCACCATTCAATGAGATCAAGGCTGATTTTTTGTGGACTCAGCTCCACTTTCCGGCCCGAACACCATAACCCTTAATCCCTTTATTCTTCAAAAAACTATCTATCTTTATCTTAAAACATTTAATGAAGGAGCCTCTACTGCTTCACTGGGCAAGGAATTCCATAGATTCACAACCCTTTGGGTGAAGAAGTTCCTCCTAAACTCAGTCCTAAATCTAGTTCCCCTTATTTTGAGGCTATGCCCCCTAGTTCTGCTTTCACCCGCCAGTGGAAACAACCTGCCTGCATCTATCCTATCTATTCCCTTCATAATCTTATATGTTTCTATAAGATCCCCCCTCATCCTTCTAAATTCCAACGAGTACAGTCCCAGTCTACACAACCTCTCCTCGTAATCCAACCCCTTCAGCTCTGGGATTAACCTAGTGAATCTCCTCTGCACACCCTCCAGTGCCAGTACGTCCTTTCTCAAGTAAGGAGACCAAAACTGAACACAATACTCCAGGTGTGGCCTCACTAACACCTTATACAATTGCAGCAGAACCTCCCTAGTCTTAAACTCCATCCCTCTAGCAATGAAGGACAAAATTCAATTTGCCTTCTTAATCACCTGTTGCACCTGAAAACCAACTTTCTGCGACTCGTGCACTAGCACACCCAGGTCTCTCTGCACAGCAGCATGTTTTAATATTTTATCATTTAAATAATAATCCCTTTTGCTGTTATTCCTACCAAAATGGGTAACCTCACATTTGTCAACATTGTATTCCATCTGCCAGACCCTAGCCCATTCACTTAGCCTATCCAAATCCCTCTGCAGACTTCCAGTATCCTCTGCACTTTTTGCTTTACCACTTATCTTAGTGTCGTCTGCAAACTTGGACACATTGCCCTTGGTCCCCAACTCCAAATCATCTATGTAAATTGTGAACAATTGTGGGCCCAACAATGATCCCTGAGGGACACCACTAGCTACTTATTGCCAACCAGAGAAACACCCATTAATCCCCACTCTTTGCTTTCTATTAATTAACCAATCCTCTATCCATGCTACTACTTTCCCCTTAATGCCATGCATCTTTATCTTATGCAACAACCGTTTGCGTGGCACCTTGTCAAAGGCTTTCTGGAAATCCATCTATACCACATCCATTGGCTCCCCGTTATCTACCGCACTGTTAATGTTCTCAAAAAATTCCACTAAATTAGTTAGGCACGACCTGCCCTTTATGAACCCATGCTGCGTCTGTCCAATGGCACAATTTCCATCCAGACGCCTCGCTATTTCTTCCTTAATGATAGATTCCAGCAACAGAATAGAGGGATATGGACCCAGGAAGTGTAGAAGATTGTAGTTTAGTCGGGCAGCATGGTCGGCACGCGCATGGAGGGCCGAAGCACCTGTTCCTGTGCTGTACATTTCTTTGCTCTTTGTTCTTTGTTCAATTCAGACCAACATACAATTGGCCTTCTTTACCGTCTGCTGCACCTGCATGCTCACCTTCAGCGACTGGTGCACAAGGACACCCAAGTCCCGCTGCACACTCCCCTCTCCCAATATACAACTATTCACCTAGGAATTTGTCTTCCTGTTTTTGCTTCCACAATGAATAACCTCACACTTATCCAAATTATACTGCATCTGCCATTGATTTGCCCACTCACCCAACCTGTCCAGATCTCGCTGTAGGATCCCTGCATCCTCGTCACAGTTCACCCTCCAACCTAACTTGGTATCATCTGCAAACTTTGAGATGTTACATTTTGTTCCCTCATCCAAATTATGAATATATACCGTTAATAGCTGGGGACCAGCCCCGATCCCTGTGGTACCCCATTGGTTACTGCCTGACAATTTGAAAAGGACCCATTAATCCCTACTCTTTGTTTACTCTCTGCCAACCCGTTTTCTATCCACCTCAATACACTTCTCCCAATCCCATGTGCTTTAATCTTGTACAAAATCGCTTTAGCGGGACTTTGTCAAACGCCTGCTGAAAGTCCAAATATACCACATCGACTGCCTCCCCCTCGTCAACTGCACTGGTTGCCTGTTTAAAGAATTCGAACAGATTTGTCCAGCATGCTTTTCCCTTCAGAAATCCATGCTGACTCTGACTGATCCTGCCAGTGGTTTCTAAGTGTTCCACTATAAAGTCCTTGATAATGGTTCAAGCATTTTCCCCACTACCGATGTTGGCTTACAGGTCTATAAATCCCTGCTTTCTCTCACCCTCCCTTTTTGAATATCGGAGTGACGTGAGCTACCCTCCAATCTGAAGGGACAGTTCCAGAGTCTATAGAATCCCGGAAGATGGCCACCAATGCATCCAGTATTTCCAGAGCCACATCCGAAAGCACTCTGAGATGCAGATTCCCAGGCCCTGGGTATTTATCCACCATCAATCACATCGATTTCCTAGCACCATTACTCTACTAATGTTGATCTCCCTCAGTTCTTCCCTCTCACTAAACCTTTCATTCTCCAACATTCCTGGTGTCTGATTTGCGACCTCTTTTGTGAAGACAGAACCAAAGTGTGTACTCCGTTGCTCAGCCATTTCGTTGTCCCTTTTTGTGCATCCCATGTTTCTGTCTCTAGGCATAGACTGTGGCAATTGAGACTGTATATCACACTCTCAATGCCTCCATCTTTTCCATATTGCAACCAGGGCATTGAGATTCACATGATTTGTCTTTTCCTGGACACGAATGGATCGATAAAGATCTGTGACGTTTACATTCACACACTCCACGCAGCTGCACCACTTCGTCTTTATAAAGATTGCACTCAGTCAGCAAATGGAGCTTGTGTGCTATTTAAAACTACTTTAATTCGAGGACTTTCCTGAAGATAATGTGAGGTTATTGATCCTTGCCATGGAATATTAGTCGTTTACATAAATGGAGCACCCAGTATCACAAATATAATTATATTCACGGGAGTCCGTTACCAAGCATGGTCTTGCCCTGCTGTGCTCTGAGGAGAATAACTGTAATTATCATTCGTCTCCATATAAAGTAAGTGTCACCCTCCCTGATACAATTGGATCAATCTCATTTCATCCCTATCAATTGTTGGATACCCTCCCGAAAGTACCTGTTCAAAATTGGAAATGATGACATGTTCAGGCATGACCGGTGACTTTTTTCAGAAGCATTTATTTCATAAAACCATGGAGGAAAGAAGTACTGCATGGGGCCCATCTAGTCGATTTCGCAACTCAATGAAATTATATCCGATCTGGTCTGCTAATCAATAACTCCCGCTTTTCTGGCTCATCCCCATAATCATTGATTCCCTCACTGATTAAAAGTCTGTCTATTTCAGCCTCGTATTTGTCAACGGCCAAGATCTCCAGACATCTGAAATAAGGAATTCCACAGGATCACTGCCACATTAGAGAATAAATCCCTCCTCACATTTCTCTGAAAAGATCGGTCCTGAACCTGGGATTATGCCCTCTTGTCCGAGACTCTCTCACAAGGGGAAACAACCATTCCCATTTACCCTGTCAAGCCTTTCTTGACAATTCTATATTTCTCAATAATGTTCTCATCTGATCTTTCCATGTTTAGAGATCCTTTAATCTTTACTATTTCACAGAGTCTTCCGCATTACCAATAGTTTGAGTATTTTGTATATGTGGACACTCTTCTCAATGTCAGATGTTAGACAATCAATCAGAAGTACAATGCTTACTGTACAACGACAGTAGTACAACTACTGTCTCCCTCCTTCCTGGAATATCGGTGTAATATTAGTAAGGTTTCAAGCGGCTCCATTCATTCAGGCTGACGGGGATTTGAGCATATTACGCCGAATGCACTTGTTATCGCTGTGGTTCACTTCCATTGAGACCCGCGGTTCAAGGCCTTAGATTTGACGGGACTTGTAATTCTTCACTTCCATAAATGTGTCCCGTATGTGTTGTACCCTGTCTGTCTTGGTTTTAGCTCCCTCCCACTTTTTCGCCGACCAATCCCTGGATGGTTGTTCCCTAATTTACTTTGAACACAATATTTCTCTCCGTACATTCTCTCGCGTCTGTCTGTCCATCTGTCTGACTCTCTCCATCTGTACACGTGAGGGTCCCTGTATCCATCATCCTATGTGTGTTTCTCCCTGACGGTCACTCGGTCTCTCTCTCTCTCTCTCTCTGGCCGTATGGCTGTATCTGTCTGTCTGCCTCTCTGTTTGTTTGTGCAGCTCTCTCTGCCCGTCTGTCTATCTCTCTCTCCCTCATTCATAGTCTCTCTCTCTCTCTCTTTCTCTCACTGTCTCTCTCACCCTCTCTCTCTCTCTCCATCTCTCTCTGTGTGGCTGTATCTGTCCGTCTGCCTATATGTCTGTTCGTGTATCTTTCTCTGCCCGTCTGTCTATCTTTCTGTCCCTCAATCAGTTTCTCTCTCTCTCTCACTGTCTCTTTCATCCTCTCTTTCTCTCTCTCTTTCCGTGTGATTGCAAGAGGATTCAGTCTGTAAGTCCGCCACTATTGGTGATGCCCGGTACAGTAATTAATTATTTAATTTGTTCAAATTATTTAAACAAGATTCTCAGAATGTATCGTCACTCGCCTTATAAAAAACATCTTCCCCTGACCCATTGTTTTTCAGTGATGTGTTAATATGATGTTTATTTTGTCTGAGTTGATCTATTTCTGATCTGAGACCACAGGTTTCCGTTATAATATTTACCAACTCTGTTAAATTTAACCAGATACATTTTCATATGTTTAAGCTTTTGTTAATCTTAATCGAGGACTCTTTACGTTAATGCACCAAGTTTGAAATTGTGACAGTTACAAAACTACACTTGTAAACTGAATTGAAGCACAAAACGGATCGAATAATTTAAACTGCACTTCCTCCATTATTCTGCTTAATCTGCTAACACCATTGAGATAGAGATCTGTACAGAGGGAGGAGACTAATGTCCTTTTGTATACACTGTGCAGTAGCTGCTGCTTGTGGTCAACATTTATCCGGCAACCTTCACATGTTCAATAAAAAAACTCTATGGTGAATGCAGCCAGCCGTTTAATGATGGTGGATACAGATATAGGCAGGCATAAACTGACACAGAGACAGAGACACAGACTGGGACAGACAAACAGAGAGCGACAGACAGAGGCCCAGGTTAATACAGGTATACAGGCACAGACTGCTAAACAGAATGTGACAAATGCATAGAGCCAGCTGGACACAGAGTTAAACAAAGACACAGATTAATACAGATATACAGACAGAGGCAGCTAAACAGAATGTGACAAATGCAGAGAGACAACAGGAAAATCGGAGTGAGACAGAGGCACAGATTAATACAGGTATAAAGACATGGGGAGCACCGTAGCATAGTGGTTAGCTTAATTGCTTCACAGGTCCAGGGTCCAAGGTTCGATTCCCGGCTTGGGTCACTGTCTGTGCGGAGTCTGCACGTTCTCCCCGTGTGTGAGTGAGTTTCCTCCGCGTGCTCCGGTTTCCTCCCACCGTCCAATCATGTGCAGGTTAGGTGGATTGGCCATGCTAAATTGTCCTTAGTGTCCAAAATTGCCCTTAGTGTGAGGTGGGGTTACTGGGCAATGGGGATAAGGTGCAGGTGTGGGCTTGGCTAGGGTGCTCTTTCCAAGATGTGGTGCAGACTCGATAGGCCGAATGGCCTTCTTATGCACTGTGAACTCTATCTATAAACAGCTAGCTAAACAGAATGTGCCAAATGCATAGAGACAGCCGGATAAGCAGAGTGAGAGGCAGACACAGGTTAATACAGGTATACAGACTAGACAGCGAAACAGAATGTGACAAATGCATAGAGACAGCCAGACAGAGACACAGATTAATACAGATATACAGACACAGACAGCGAAACAGAATGTGACAAATGCACAGAGATAGTCGGACAGAGTGACACACAGACACAGATTAATACTGATAGACAGACACAAACAGCTGGTAGATTGTGACAAATGCATAGAAACTGCCGGACAGTATGAGACAGAGACACAGATTTATACAGATAGACAGACATAGCCAGCGAAACAGAATGTGACAAATGAATAGAGACAGCCGGAGAGAGTGAGACAGAGACACAGATTAATACAGATCTACAGGTACAGACGGCTAAACAGAATGTGACAAATGCATAGCGATAGCAGGACAAACAGAGTGAGACACAGACACAGATTAATACAGATATAGAGGCACAGACAGCTACACAGATTGTGTGAAATGCATAGCGACAGTCACAGAGTGAGACAGAGACACAGATTAATATGTTGCTCAGAAGGGAAGGGGGAGAGGAGTAGAGCATTAGTCATTGGAGACTCCATAGTAAGGGGGATAGATAGGAGATTCTGTGGGAACGAAAGAGTCTCGCGGTTGGTGTGTTGGCTCCCAGGTGCCAGGATGCGTGATGTCTCGGATCGTGTTTTCGGGATCCTTAAGGGGGAGGGGGAGCAGCCCCAAGTCGTGGTCAACGTAGGTACCAACGACATAGGTAGGAAAAGGGATAGGGATATAAGGCAGGAATTCAGGGATCTAGGGTGAAAACTTAGATCTAGGACAAACAGAGTTATGAAAATGAAATGAATGAAATGAAAATCACTTATTGTCACAAGTAGGCTTCAAATGAGGTTACTGTGAAAAGCCCCTAGTCGCCGCATTCCAGCGCCTGATCGGGGAGGCTGGTACGGGAATTAAACCGTGCTTCTGGCCTGCCTTGGTCTGCTTTAAATCCAGCAATTTAGCCCTGTGCTAAACCAGCCCCTATTATCTCTCGGTTGTTACCCGTGCCACGTGACAGCGAGACGAGGAATAGGGAGAGAGAGAGGAGTTGAACACGTGGCTACAGGGATGGTGCAGGAGGGAGGGTTTCAGATTTCTGGATAATTGGCGCTCATTCTGGGTTTGGTTGGACCTCTACAAACGGGATGGTCTACACCTCGACCAGAGGGGTTCCAATATCCGGTTGGGGGGGGGGGGATTTTGTAATGCTCTTGGGGAGAGTTTAAACTAGTTCAGAGGGGGCTTGGGAACCTGAATTGTAGCTCCAGTATACAGGAGATTGAGAGTAGTGAGGTCATGACTAAGGTTTCAAAGTTGCAGGAGTGTACCGGGAGGCAGGTAGGTGGATTAAAGTGTGTCTTCTTCAATGCCAGATTAATCCGGAATAAGGTGGGTGAACTTGCGGCATGGGTTGGTACCTGGGACTTCGATGTTGTGGCCATTTCGGAGAGCAGGGACAGGAATGGTTGTTGCAGGTGCCGGGATTTCGATATTTCAGTAAGCACAGGGAAGGTGGTAAAAGAGGGGGAAGGGTGGCATTGTTAGTCAAGGACAGTATTACGGTGGCAGAAAGGACGTCTGACGAGGACTCGTCCACTGAGGTAGTATGGGCTGAGGTTAGAAAAAGGAAAGGAGAGTCGCCCTGTTCGGGGTTTTCTATACGCCTCCGAAAGGTTCCAGAGATGTTGAGGAAAGGATTGCAAAGATGATTCTGGATAGGAGTGAAAGCAGCAGGGTAATTGTTATGGGGGACTTTAACTTTCCAAATATTGACTGGAAACGCTATAGTTCGGGGACTTTAGATGGGTCTGTTCTTGTGCAATGTGTGCAGGAGGGTTTCCTGACACAGTATGTAGACAGGCCAACGAGAGGCGAGGCCATATTGGATTTGGTACTGGGTAATGAGCCAGGAAAGGTGTTAGATTTGGAGGTAGGTGAGCACTTTGGTGATAGTGACCACAATTCGATTAAGTTTACTTTAGTGATGGAAAGGGATAGGTATATAACGTAGGGCAAGAGTTATGTCTGGGGGAAAGGCAATTATGATGCGATGAGGCATGACTTCGGATGAATCGGATGGAGAGGAAAACTGGAGGGGATGGGCACAATGGAAATGTGGAGCTTGTTCAAGGAAAAGCTACTGCGTGTCCTTGATAAGTATGTACCTGTCAGGCAGGGAGGAAGTGGTCCAGAAAGGGAACCGTAGTTTTCTAAAGCAGTCGAAACACTTGTCAAGAGGAAGGAGGCTTATGTAAAGATGAGACATGAAGGTTCAGTTAGGGCGCTAGAGATTTACAAGTTAGCTAGGAAGGACCTAAAGAGAGAGCTAAGAAGAGCCAGGAGGGAACATGAGAAGTCTTTGGCAGGTAGGATCAAGGATAACCCAAAAACGTTCTATAGATATGTCAGGAATAAAAGAATGACTGGGGTAAGAGTAGGGCCACTCAAGGACGTAGTGGGAAGTTGTGCGTGCAGTCCGATGAGATAGGAGAGGTGATAACTGAATATTCTTTTACTAAAGTTTTGTACAGCTGCATCAACACCTCACGGCTCTTAAATTCAATCGCTCCGTTAATGAACGCTAGCACACCATAGGCCTTCTTCACAGCTCTATCTACTGGAGTGGCAACCTTCAAAGATGTATGAACATAGACCCCATGATCGCTCTGCTCCTCCACATTGTCAAGGACTCTACCGTTAACCCTGTTTTCCGCATTCATATTTGTCCTTCCAAAATGGACAACCTCACACTTTTCAGAGTTAAACTCCATCTTCCACTTCTCAGCCCAGCTCTGCATCCTATCTATGTCTCTTTGCAGCCGACAACAGCCCTCCTCACTATCCACAACTCCACCAATCTTCGTATAGTCTGCACATTTACTGGCCCGCCCTTCAACTCCCTCATCCAAGTCATTAATGAAAATCACAAACAGCAGAGGACCGAGAACTGATCACTGCGGTACGCCACTGGTAACTGGGATGCAGGCTGAATATTTCCCATCCACCACTACTCTCTGACTTCTATCGGTTAGCCAGTTCGTTATCCAACTGGCCAAATTTCCAACTATCCTATGCCTCCTAACATTCTGCAGAAGCCTACCATGGGGAACCTTATCAAATGCCTTACTAAAATCCGTGTACACTACATCCACTGCTTTACCTTCATCCACATGCTTGGTCAGCACCTCAAAGAATTTAATAAGACTTGTAAGGCAAGACCTACCCCTCAAAAATCCGTGCTGACTATCCCTAATCAAGCAGTGTCTTTCCAGATGCTCAGAAATCCTATCCTTCAGTACCATTTCCATTACTTTGCCTACCACCGAAGTAAGACTAACTGGCCTGTAATTCCTCGGGTTATCCCTATTCCCTTTTTTGAACAGTGGCACGACATTCGCCACTCTCCAATCCCCTGGTACCACCCCTGTTGACAGTGAGGACGAAAAGATCATTGCCAACGGCTCTGCCATTTCATCTCTTGCTTCCCATAGAATCCTTGGATATATCCCGTCAGGCCCGGGGGACTTGTCTATCCTCAAGTTTTTCAAAATGCCCAACACATCTTCCTTCCTAACAAGTATGTCCTCGAGCTTACCAGTCTCTTTCACACTGTCCTCTCCAACAATATGGCCCCTCTCATTTGTAAATACAGAAGAAAAGTACTCGTTCAAGAGCTCTCCTATATCTTCAGACTCAATACACAATCTGCCGCTACTGCCCTTGATCGGACCTACCCTCGCTCAAGTCATTCTCATATTTCTCACATATGTGTAAAAGTCCTTGGGGTTTTCCTTGATCCTACACGCCAAAGATTGTTCATGCCCTCTCTTAGCTCTCCTAATCCCTTTCTTCAGTTCCCTCCTGGCTATCGTGTATCCCTCCAACGCCCTGTCTGAACCTTGTTTCCTCAGCCTTACATTCAACCTCTCTTGTCAACCATGGTTCCGTCACTTGACCGTCTCTTCTCTGCCTGACAGGGACATACATATAAGGACACGTAGTACCTGTTTCTTAAACTAGTTCCACATTTCACTTGTGTCTTTCCATGACAGCATATGTTCCCAACTTACGCACTTCAATTCTTGTCTGACAACGTCGTATTTACCCTTCCCCCAATTGAAAAGCTTGCCCTGTTGCACGCACCTATCCATCTCCATTACTAAAGTGAAAGTCACAGAATTGTGGTCACTCTCTCCAAAATGCTCCCCCACTAAGAAATCTATCACTTGCCCTGGTTCATTACCAAGTACTAAATCCAATATTGCCCCTCCTCTGGTCGGACAATCTACATACTGTGTTAGAAAAGCTTCCTGGACACACTGCACAAACACCACCACATAGACAAACACCGACTCACAGACTGAGACAGACACACAGAAAGGGTCAGTAGCATATATTGAAATGTTCATGCTAAGATCGCTTCCCCACAAAACGATGCATGGTATAACTTGTCATTGCACGGTAATTCACTGTCTTTAACCTTTGGCGCTATTTCTCGTGGTCCATCCATGTGTCAGAGGTGGTCCCTCACACCCCTCCGCGTGAACGCCCACTCCCAATAGACCGGGCTGATATAGGATATTCAGAGGGACATGACGTCATATCCCACACCAGCTCATTCAGAACTTTGGAAACATATCTGAATACAATGCTGTTCTCAAATCGCTCCACCTCCCGCTTGTTTTCTCAATAGACTTCAATCAGAATTGTCTGATTATCAAAGACATGCCAGTGCAAACAACCACTGCTCCTTCAGCCAATCAACAGCTTTAGTTATTTACCAAACATCTATAACCGCCAATTAATCTTGCTGTGCACCAAGGAGAAAGCCCTCAAATTGTCATATCTCCCCACCCAATAAAGTCCCTGTCCTCGGGCAGATGTATCGAGCAGTCTGCCTGTAACCCTTTATAATACTGTCCGACTCATCCGAAAGTGGTTCCTTCATAAGTCGACGCAAAAAAACGCGACTGCTCGGACGGTCAATTTTTTCCCCAGAATTTATTCTTTCATAACGCGCAGTACGGTAGCACAGTGGGTAGCACTGTGGCTTCACAGCTCCAGGGTCCCAGGTTCGATTCCCCGCTGGGTCACTGTCTGTGCAGGGTCTGCACGTTCTCCCCGTGACTGCGTGGGTTTCCTCCGGGTGCTCCGGTTTCCTCCCACTGTCCAAAGATGTGCAGGTGAGGCGGATCGGCCAAGATAAATTGTCCTTAGTGTCCAAAAAGGTGAGCTGGGGTTGCTGGGTTACGGACATAGGGTGGAGGCGTGGGTTTAACTGGGGTACCCTTTCCTATGGGCCGGTGGAGACTCGATGGGTCGATGGCCTCCTCCTGCACTTTATATTCTATGATTTCTATGGTAAGACCACAGGGTCGGGTGTAGGCCATTCGGCTAATCGAGCCATTCAATTAGATCATGACCGAGCTGACGTGATAATCCTCAACACCACGCTTCCCGCTCTTTCCGCATAGCTCTCGATTCCATTACTGATTAAAAATCTGTCTATCTCAACACTGAATGTTTTTCACGACCCAACCGTTGGACACATCGGCGGTAAATAATTCCACAGATTCACTGCCCTCTGAAAGAATAAATACCTCCCCATGTCTGTATAAAATGAGAGATGTCTTCGTCAGATATTAGTGCCTTTTGAGTTCGACTCCCCCACAAGGGGGACAACGTCAATCATCGACACCGACAATCCACCGTGAGATTCCTATAATTCCCAATAATCTGCTTTTCTTTTTAAAAATTGGATTTATTATATTGTTTTAAATTACTTTTTGACATATTCATTCGCTTTTACATGCCACTTTAAAGCTTCATGTATGGGAACACTGATCTCAAGGTCAGATGATAGGTACCTAATCTATAGTGTGAGATCTGTGGGAGGCTGCCAACAATTTGGAATTTGCAATTTGTGGGACTATGAGCGCAGACAAGTCATCCAAGATTACTAATACTGCTCAATAGGTGTATTTTATGGTACACAATCTTTAATCTAAACACATAATTAACCAAACTCATATTAAGGAAACCTCTTTGCAATTGACAGCTAATACAGTTTGTAAATGACTGAAAAACACAACTTGATCGCACGATCTAAAGCTTCCAAAATATATTCAAGGTTAGTAACCTAATACACTTCAATTTCCACATCTAAATAAAGTCAACATCAGAGCTACTTGCTTCTGAAGAGGAACAACTAAACCGGAGGGCGTAGACTTATTCCGGTTACGGCACAAATTTAGCGTGGGGATTTTCGCGTCTAAACAAATCACTTACAAGGGCCCACCCGAGATGAGAAGTTGTGACCTGACCGCGACAGACTGGAGGGTGGAGTTTATTGCATTTATCAATCAATATCTATGGTAGAAATCAAGCACCAGGGACCATATCGGTAATTGTAACTTAATTTAATAACAATGTAATAAGTAAGTTGGGCAGCACGGTGGTACAGTGGTTAGGAGTGCTGCCTCATAGCGCCGAGGTCCAAGGTTCGATCCCGGCTCTGGGTCACTGTCCGTACGGAGTTTCATTCTCCCCGTGTTTACGTTTGTTGCACCCCCACAACCCGAAAATGTGCAGGGAAGGTGGATTGGCCATACTAAATTGCCCCTTAATTGCAACAAAATGATTGGGTACTCTAAATTTATTAAAAACAAGAATATAATGAGTACTTATATTTTTGTTGATTACTTACTGCTAGAAATGTCAGTAAGCGGGCTAAAATGCTTCGCCTGTGAAATGTGGGGAATCCTTGACAGTTCAAGCGTTCAAATCAAGTGTATCTGCAGTATGTATACCCAATTGCAGATCCTCACAGATCGCTTCAATCGGTTGAAGCAGAAGTTGGATCAATTGAGGAGCATTCAGGTGACAAAAGCATCACAAAGAGGCGTTCTAGACACCTGGTCATACCCCCGGTACAGATGGGTGACAGCTGTCATAATAACAAACTTTATTGTCACAAGTAGGTGCATCTGACATGTGGGAGTCTTCCAAAGTTTGACTCTGTCTTTCTCTCTCTCAGTTATTCTGTATCCATCTGTCTGTCTGTCTGTCTCTCTCTCTCTCTCTCTGTCTGCTACCCCAAGTGACGAATGCTTACTTTAGCTTTTCATTTCCTCTTAAACCCCTTGTCGAATAATATTGCCATGTTTTTTATTCAGTTTCATGGCGCTAAAATCCCCAGCACGTCGGAACAGTGCAATATATCTGCCTGGTAACATAGTCTGCGATATGTGTGGAACATTTAAGAGTTAATTAATATTAAAATATGTTAAACATAATTGGATTCGTGCAGGTATGGATCAGTCTGGATAAATAAGTGCAGGGGGGTTCAGTCTATCAATCCGACATTTATGACGCCCATTTATTCAAGAATTATCTGTTTAATTTTTTCGAAATATTTGACAGAGATTTTCACCAAGCATTGTTCAACAGGGTCAGTAAACAAGACTTCCGATGGCCCATTGCTTCCACTCTCAATGGTTAAGTTTATTTTGTATGAGGAGCTCTGTCTCTAATCTGAAACCACTTGTTTCCGCTACAAACGCTGACTGTCACTAAAATACACCCAGGCGGAAGTTAAAATGTTCTATCCACTAATATTTCTGTTTCTTCATTTATCGATTTCATGTTGCGTTTCGGACAGTGCACAAACTAATTCCAGATTCCGAAAATTGAAACAATATTCGGTTCTTATTATTTAAACGGCACGTTCTGCTTCATCTCCTGGATTTAACTAATTGAATAATCTGTACAGACGGCGGAGATTAATGTTTTTTAGTGAACACATTACGTGTGGATCCATATGTGCAAACTATTTTCTGGTCTTGCTTTTATCCTTCACTTTAGCAGCCGAAACTCACTTTCCGTAACCATTCCATCATGGTTCTTCCAGACAAATGCAGACACATTGACACCAATATCTCAAGGCACGCAGCCAGAGAAGGTCACAGAGACAGCCAAGCACAGAGAGACAGTCACACAGTGAGTGGTAAATAAACGAGAACAGACATCAAACAGCACACAGGGACAAACACACAGATAGTGACAGACACACAGGAAGGCATAGACAAACAGAGGTAAGCACACGGGGACTGACACACAGATAGTGACAGACACACAGGAAGGCATAGACAAACAGAGGTAAGCACACGGGGACTGACACATAGATACTGACAGACACACAGAAAGGCAGAGACAAAGAGGTAAGCAGCACACACGGACAGACACACAGATCGTGACAGACACACAGAAATGCAGAGACAAATAGAGGTAAGTATACAGGGACAGGCACAGATCGTAGCAGACACAGAGACAGACAAATGACGCAGAGAAAGACAAGGCTAACACAGAGAAACATTCACCCAGATAGCCAAAGGAACAAAGATACACACAAACGGACAAGTGGAGGTGGGCAAACATAAAGACAGAAACTAACACACAGACTCACACAGACACATCCATGAGCACACAAAAAAGACAGAGGCACATAGACTGTCACAAAGACTGAAATATAAAGACACATCAGCGCAAACAGAGACAGATAAACAGAAAGACTCATAAAAAAGAATAAAGGACAAAGCAAAGTACAGCACAAGAACAGGCCATTCGGCCCTCCAAGCCCATGCCGACCATGCTGCCTGACTAAACTACGGTCTTCTACACTTCGTGGGTCCGTATCCCTCTATTCCCATCCTATTCATGTATTTGGCAAGTTGCCCCTTAAATGTCACTATCGTCCCTGCTTCCACCACCTCCTCCGGCAGCGAGTTCCAGGCACCCACTACCCTCTGTGTAAAAAAGTTGCCTCGTACATCTCCTCTAAACCTTGATCCTCGCACCGTACACCTACGCTCCCTAGTAATTGACCCCTCCACCCTGGGAAAAAGTCTCTGACCATCCACTCTGTCTATGCCCCTGTAGACCTCAATCAGGTCGCCGCTCAATCTCCTTCGTTCCAGTGAGAACAACCCGAGTTTATTCAACCGCTCCTCAAAGCTAATGTCCCCTATACCAGGCAAAATACTGGTAAATCTCGTTTGCATCCTCTCCAAAGCCTCAACATCCTTCTGGTAGTGTGGCGACCAGAATTGAACACTACGCTCCAAGTGTGTCCTAACCAAGGTTCCACGCAGCTGCAACATGACTTGCCAATCTTTATACTCAATGCCCCTGCTAATGAAGGCAAGCATGCCGTATTACTTCTTGACTACCTTTTCCACCTGTGTTTCCCCTTTCCGTGACCTGTGGACCTGTACACCTGGATCTCTCTGACTACCAATACTCTCGAGGGTTCTACCATTCACTGTAAACTCCCTACCCGTATTAGACCTTCCAAAATGCATTACCTCATATCTGTCCGGACTAAACTCCATCTGCCTTCTCTCCGCCCAAGTATCCAAATGATCTAAATCCTGCTGTATCCTCTGACAGTCCTCATCGCTATCCGCAATTTCAGAAATCTTTGTGTCATCCGCAAACTTACTAATCAGAGCAGTTACATTTTCCTCCAAATTATTGATATATGCTATGAACAGCAAAGGTCCCAGCACTGATCTCTGCGAAACACCACTAGTCACAGTCCTCCAATCAGAAAAGCACCCTTCCATTGCTACTCTCTGCCTTTTATGACCTAGCCAGTTCGGTATCCAACTTGCCAGCTCACTTCTGATCCCGAGTGAGTCACCTTTTGTACCAGTCTGCCATGAGCGACCTTGTCAAAGGCCTTACTGAAGTCCATGTAGACAACATCCATTGCCCTACCTGCATCCGTTATCTTTGTGATCGCCTGGAAAAACTCTATCAAGTATTGAGACACGACATCCCCTTCATAAAACAGTGCTGCCTCTCGCTATTACGACCCCTTGCTTCCAAATGGGAGTAGATCCTGTATCGAAGAATTCTATCCAGTAATTTCCCTACCACTGACGTAATGTTAACCGGCCTGTAGTTGCCTGGATTATCAGTGCTACCCTTCTCAAACAAAGGAACACCATTGGCTATTATTCAGTCCTCCGGGAGATCACCTGAAGACAGTGAGGATCTAAAGATTTCTGTTAAGGGCTCAGCAATTTCCTCTCTTGCCTCCTTCAGAATTCTTGGGTAGATCCCATCAGAGCCTGAGGGCGTATCCACCTTAATATTTTTCAAGACGCCCAACACCTTGTCGTTTTGTATCTCAATGTGACCCAGGCTATCTACTCATCCTTCTCCAGACTCAACATCCGCCAATTGAAATGAAATGAAATTGCTTCTCTTACGATGCAAAGTATTCATTTCATACCTCGCCCAATTCCTCTGGCTCCACATATAGTTTCCCTCCCCTGTACTTCAATGGGTCAACCCATTCCCTGGCTACCCTCTTGCTTTTTATGTACTCATAGAGCTATATGTACAGAACGAGAGCGAGACAACAGCAATCACACAGGCTGGCAGAGACAGATACGCAGATAGAGATACACGCACAAAAACGCACAGACAGGTCTGAAGCTGGGAAACGTTTCTCCGAGAATATGGTGCTCGAGGGTTGGAACATGTTGCTGAAAATTAGAAGTGTTCCACGATTAATTAGTAATTCCAAATCTCACACTGGGAGACGTACAGGCACAAACACACAAAGACAGACTCATACAGAGAGACTGCGACAAAGGCAGAGACAGAAACACATTACAGAGAATGATCCAGCCCAACATTATTGACGACATAGAGAGCGTATACAGGAAGGAACTTTCCCCACGAGTAGAGGGGCACATATCCAGGGGGTATGACGTAAGGAACATGTCATTTCGAGGCAATTTGAGGGAATACCACATTAACACAGAGGAAGGTGGGAATCTGAAACTGACTGCCTGGAAGGATGGAAGAGGTGGGAATCCTCACAACATTGAAGAAGTATTTAGGTGAGCACTTGGGACTTCATAACATACAAGTCTCGGGACCAATTGCTGAAAATGGAATTAGAATAGATATGTGCCAGACGACTGCGACAGGACCTCTGGACCGAATGGTCTCTCTGTATCCTGTAAAACTCTATGGCAACTCTGTCCCCTCAGCTTGTCTTCTTATATCTAAAGACATGGTAATACATTTAATTTAGAAAAAAAACTCCTTAACTGAGATGTAAAATTAGTATTTGACGGTGGATCGATTGCAATTTGTCGGGGAATGTTCCAATCTTTGCTTACTGTTTCCCCGGGAAAAATTATCCCGATCTTTCCGACTGCAGGCCCTGGCACTCGAGTGTCTTTTATTCCCCAATATCCGCACTACAGTGTTGGAGCCGCTGGGCTTGTCTTCCCCCGAGCAGCGAACATCCAGATGAGCTTTAACTCAAGTTTTCAAAATCATAATCGACATGTATTGATTGCATAAGGATAAATCATCTTTCTGTGCAGAATAGTGGGTAGCCAGAGGACACGCAATAGAACCTGATTGGCACAAGAAACAAACGGGCATAAGGGGGACTTTTTTCTCCACAGCGAGCTGCTTGACTGAAATGTACGTCCTGACATGTCAACAGCAAAGCTGAAAATAAAATCAGATGCTTACCTGCCGTCAAAAAGGAATACCTGGACATCAGGGAATTCGGGATGTGTGTTTAGTAACAAAGCCTCTGAAACGGGCACTTTGGCGCTGCATTGGAACAGGCATTGTTTCATGAATTCTAGGAATGGTTTTGATGCTCCTTTTATTCATTCTTATTTTCTCAATTTCAGTGATTTTCCTGATTGAAAGGAGCGTTTCACAAAGTAAGTGGCGACATATCACTCTAATTTCATTAACTGCCTTGAACGACTAATTCTTGTCCTGTTTATTCAGTCCTTTTTTTTTCATGGTAATTGATCTGAATATTGTAACCCATCGTGCTACAACACTGACAATGATAATGCAGGACCTGATTGTCAATGCGACCGGAAATTCCGTATTTTCTGTTGACACGTCACCCATTCACACACACCGGGGGAGGATGATGAGAGAGGCATGTCGTGTTCAAGTTGGCAACAGCTGAAGTTCTGTAAAATATGAGTATTCATTTTATGTTTGCAGTTGCAATTCCAAGTATATGTACAGCATATCCAAAGATGTCATTGCATGTCTTCGAACTGCTCCACTGTCCAATTGAGGCCTATCCTCGGAGTACCGAATAAACTGCAAAACCGATAACCCTCATGTCTGAAATTAACAACTGACTCAGATGCTCCAGCAGATCTAAAACACTCACCTAGTGAGTAATTGCTTGTTAGAATCGCCCATGAAATGGGCTTCTTCTACTCCTGAGATTTTTCTCACGCCATCTGAGCAGAAATGAAGGGAAATAGTCTCACTGTCTAGTGCATGACAAAGGTCATAATTGTCCACCAATATTATTCCCATCCAAAGGCCTCACCAAACATTATTTTATTTATACAGTGGCAGTACTGCAGTAACTCGTCCTAAACGCTACAAGGGAGAAAATATCCATTGAACACCGAGCATGGAGATGGCATTGGAGATTAGCAAAAACTGTGACGAGAAGGAGGTCTTCAAGGGGGAGTGACCCAAGCGGAGAGTTTTAGGGGGTGAATCCCAGAGCTCAGGGTCCAATGCAGCTGCAGGAACTCATTATAGGGCAATGGAAAGTCTAAGTGAGCTCTAGGGCCCACAATTATATTAGTGTAGAGAGATCAGCGGGTTTCAGGAGCTCCGGAACAGAACACAGATAGGGATGACACATGGAGAGTTCCGGAATATAATTATTTTCCTCTTTAATCCAGGCAGTTTTCAATTCATTGGCTTTCGTTTAGGGGAGCACAATTTTGTTTTAGAAAATGGAGCTCCGACATTAATGGGCCTTACGTTGCTTTGGGGCTGAGGATAACGGATATTCTGTTACATTCATTCTGATGCAGTGTGACAGATGTGTTCTCCACCGGGTGAGAGTTGAAATACACATGTGCGGAGGCAGGAAAAACAGGTGGGCTGAGACAGGGGCGGAGTCAGCGGATGTCATGGAGATTGACTTATTTGGTCTGAGCAATGATGCATTAATGGGGGTAGAAATCAACTTAGGGTCAAATATGATATCAAGATGGTGAAGTGTCTCTGTCAGCTCAGGCGGATATCAATGAGAAGGATCCAGTTCGTGTCTGGGGAACGAGTTTACAGGGTGCCAAGGGAGGACTGGAGTTTGGCACGAGGTTATTAACATAGAACATAGAACAATACAGCGCAGTACAGGCCCTTCGGCCCACGATGTTGCACCGAAACAAAAGCCATCCAACCTACACTATGCCATTATCATCCATATGTTTATCCAATAAACCTTTAAATGCCCTCAATGTTGGCGAGTTCACCACTGTAGCAGGTAGGGCATTCCACGGCCTCACTACTCTTTGCGTAAAGAACCTACCTCGGACCTCTGTCCTATATCTATTACCCCTCAGTTTAAAGTTATGTCCCCTCGTGCCAGCCATATCCATCCGTGGGAGAAGGCTCTCACTGTCCACCCTATCCAACCCCCTGATCATTTTGTATGCCTCTATTAAGTCTCCTCTTAACCTTCTTCTCTCCAACGAAAACAACCTCAAGTCCATCAGCCTTTCCTCATAAGATTATCCCTCCATACCAGGCAACATCCTGGTAAATCTCCTCTGCACCCGCTTCAAAGCCTCCACGTCCTTCCTATAATGCGGTGACCAGAACTGTACGCAATACTCCAAATGAGGCCGTACCAGAGTTCTGTACAGCTGCAACATGACCTCCCGACTCCGGAACTCAATCCCTCTAACAATAAAGGCCAACACTCCATAGGCCTTCTTCACAACCCTATCAACCTGGGTGGCAACTTTCAGGGATCTATGTACATGGACACCTAGATCCCTCTGCTCATCCACACTTTCAAGAACTTTACCATTAGCCAAATATTCCGCATTCCTGTTATTCCTTCCAAAGTGAATCACCTCACACTTCTCTACATTAACCTCCATTTGCCACCTCTCGGCCCAGCTCTGCAGCTTATCTATATCCCTCTGTAATCTGCTACATCCTTCCACACTATCGACAACACCACCGACTTTAGTATCGTCTGCAAATTTACTCACCCACCCTTCTGCGCCTTCCTCTAGGTCATTGATAAAAATGACAAACAGCAATGGCCCCAGAACAGATCCTTGTGGTACTCCACTTGTGACTGTACTCCATTCTGAACATTTCCCATCAACCACCACCCTCTGTCTTCTTTCAGCTAGCCAATTTCTGATCCACATCTCTAAATCACCCTCAATCCCCAGCCTCCGTATTTTTTGCAATAGCCTACCGTGGGGAACATTATCAAACGCTTTGCTGAAATCCATATACACCACATCAACTGCTCTACCCTCGTCTACCTGTTCAGTCACCTTATCAAAGAACTCAATAAGGTTTGTGAGGCATGACCTACCCTTCACAAAGCCATGCTGACTATCCCTGATCATATTATTCCTATCTAGATGATTATAAATCTTGTCTCTTATAATCCCCTCCAAGACTTTACCCACTACAGACGTGAGGCTCACCGGCCTATAGTTGCCGGGGTTGTCTCTGCTCCACTTTTTGAACAAAGGGACCACATTTGCTGTCCTCCAGTCCTCTGGCACTATTCCTGTAGCCAATGATGACATAAAAATCAAAGCCAAAGGTCCAGCAATCTCTTCCCTGGCCTCCCATAGAATCCTAGGATAAATCCCATCAGGTCCCGGGGACTTATCTATTTTCAGCCTGTCCAGAATTGCCAACACCTCTTCCCTACGTACCTCAATGCCATCTATTCTATTAGCCTGGGGCTCAGCATTCTCCTCCACAACATTATCTTTTTCCTGAGTGAATACTGACGAAAAATATTCATTTAGTATCTCGCCTATCTCTTCAGACTCCACACACAATTTCCCATCCCTGTCCTTGACTGGTCCTACTCTTTCCCTAGTCATTCGCTTATTCCTGACATACCTATAGAAAGCTTTTGGGTTTTCCTTGATCCTTCCTGCCAAATACTTCTCATGTCCCCTCCTTGCTCGTCTTAGCTCTCTCTTTAGATCCTTCCTCGCTACCTTGTAACTATCCATCGCCCCAACCGAAACTTCACACTTCATCTTCACATAGGCCTCCTTCTTCCTCTTAACAAGAGATTCCACTTCCTTGGTAAACCACGGTTCCCTCGCTCGACGCCTTCCTCCCTGTCTGACCGGTACATACTTATCAAGAACACGCAGTAGCTGATCCTTGAACAAGCCCCACTTATCCAGTGTGCCCAACACTTGCAGCCTACTTCTCCACCTTATCCCCCCCCAAGTCACGTCTAATGGCATCATAATTGCCCTTCCCCCAGCTATAACTCTTGCCCTGCGGTGTATGCTTATCCCTTTCCATCATTAACGTAAACGTCACCGAATTGTGGTCACTGTCCCCAAAGTGCTCTCCTACCTCCAAATCCAACACCTGACCTGGTTCATTACCCAAAACCAAATCCAACGTGCCCTCGCCTGTTGTTGGCCTGTCAACATATTGTTTCAGGAAACCCTCCTGCTTACACTGTACAAAAAACGACCCATCTATTGTGCTCGAACTACATCTTTTCCAGTCAATATTTGGAAAGTTAAAATCTCCCATAATAACTACCCTGTTACTTTCGCTCATATCCAGAATCATCTTCGCCATCCTTTCCTCTACATCCCTAGAACTATTAGGAGGCCTATAAAAAACTCCCAACAGGGTGACCTCTCCTTTCCTGTTTCTAACTTCAGCCCATACTACCTCGGCAGAAGAGTCCCCATCTAGCATCCTCTCCGCCACCGTAATACTGCTCTTGACTAGCAGCGCCACACCTCCCCCTCTTTTGCCTCCTTCTCTGAGCTTACTAAAACAGCTAAACCCCGGAACCTGCAACATCCATTCCCGTCCCTGCTCTATCCATGTCTCCGAAATGGCCACAACATCGAAGTCCCAGGTACCAACCCACGCTGCCAGTTCCCCTACCTTGTTTCGTATACTCCTGGCATTGAAGTAGACACACTTCAAACCACCTACCTGAACACTGGCCCCCTCCTGCGATGTCAAATCTGTGCTCCTGACCTCTATACTCTCATTCTCCCTTACCCTAAAACTACAATCCAGGTTCCCATGCCCCTGCTTCATTAGTTTAACACCCCCCCCCCCCCAAAGAGCACTAACAAATCTCCCCCCCAGGATATTTGTGCCCCTCAGGGTCAGATGTAGACCATCCTGTCTGTAGAGGTCCCACCTTCCCCAGAAAGAGCCCCAGTTATCCACAAATCTGAATCCCTCCCGCCTGCACCATCCCTGTAGCCACGTGTTTAAATGCTCTCTCTCCTTATTCCTCATCTCACTATCACGTGGCACGGGCAACAACCCAGAGATAACAACTCTGTTTGTTCTAGTTCTGAGCTTCCATCCTAGCTCCCTGAAAGCCTGCCTGACATCCTTGTCCCCTTTCCTACCTATGTCGTTGGTGCCAATGTGGCCAACGACTTGGGGCTGCTCCCCCTCCCCCCAAGGACCCGGAAAACACGATCCGAGACATCACGTACCCTTGCACCTGGGAGGCAACATACCAAACGTGAGTCTCTCACGCTCCCACAAAATCTCCTATCTGTGCCCCTGACTATAGAGTCCCCAATTACTAATGCTCTGCTCCTCTCCCCCCTTCCCTTCTGAGCAACAGGGACAGACTCCATGACAGAGGCCCGTACCCCATGGCTTATCCCTGGTAAGTCCCCCCCCCCACAAGTATCCAAAGCGGTATACTTGTTTCTCAGGGGTACGACCGCAGGGGATCCCTGCACTGACTGTTTTTTCCCGGTCCCTCTTACAGTTACCCACCTATCTCCAATCTTTGGTGTAACTAATTCCCTGAAGCTGCTATCTATGACCCCTTCTGCCTCCCGAATGATCTGAAGTTCTTCCAACTCCAGCTCCAGTTCCCTAACTCGGTCTTGGAGGAGCTGGAGATGGCAGCACTTCCTGCAGGTAAAATCAGCAGGGACACTAACTGCATCCCTCACCTCAAACATCCTGCAGGAGGAACATTGCACTCCCTTCCCTGCCATTCCTCTAACTTTCTACCAAGATCTGGCTAAAAAATAATAATAATATAATAAAATAATAAAATATGGTACTTTCCTCAGACCAATGGGTTTTATTATTAGGTTAGAGGAGGAGGGCGGGTGGGAGACACTACACGTGTAGTGTCTCGGGTTTCCTCTCCACCAGAATTTATTGGGGAGGGTCTTCCCAGACGTCCGCGGGTCGACTTCCTGTTCCTGCCTAAAAAACTAATTTAAAATAATAATAAAAAAAGAAAAAATTCTCAGCTCCTGCTGAAATTGACTAACCAGCCAGCTGTTCTCACGCCGCCGAAATCGACTGGCCTGCCCCTGCAAAGACAAGTGCTTTTAAAGGTTGACTTACCTCCCAGCAACCTCCTTCCGCAATGCTCCCGCTGAAACTGACTCACCACTCACCAGCTGTTCTCACGCCGCCCAAATCGACTGGCCTGCCCCTGCAAAGACAAGTGCTTTTAAAGGTTGACTTACCTCCCAGCAACCTGCTTCCGCAATGCTCCCGCTGAAACTGACTCACTACTCACCAGCTGTTCTCCCGCCGAAATCGACTGGCCTGCCCCTGCAAAGACAAGTGCTTTTAAAGGTTGACTTACCTCCCAGCAACCTCCTTCCGCAATGCTCCCGCTGAAACTGACTCACCACTCACCAGCTGTTCTCCCGCCGAAATCGACTCAAAGCATGGACACTGAAAGCAGTGGAAGGCCATCAAAGTACGGTTTTCCTCCATTTCGCACAGAAATCCAAACTCGGAATATGTCAGTGGTCCTTAACTAATAGCTGGCTCCAACTGCTGCCTTCCTTTTGTTTTAAGATTAACATCACACCATGGAATGCATCGCTTCGCAGTGTATCCCCAGCAGATTCTGAAAGGCCCATTCGTGAGGGCAGTAATTAGAACAAACAATTAACAAATAACATCACAACACAGGAACAGTTCCTTCGGCCCACCAAGCCTGCGCCAATCCACATTCCTGATTTTGACTAAGCACTTATTGTCCAAGCGATCTGTGTCCCTCCATTCTCAGTCCGTTCATGTATCGAGCAAGATATGTCTTGAACGTTGCTATCGGCCTGGCACCACTACCTCCACTGGCAACGCGTTCCCGGCGCCCAACCCCGTCTCCGTGAAAAACAATTCCCCTGAACGTTCCCCCTCTCACGTTGAAACTCTCGGCCTTGTAATTGAGCCTTCCACCCTGGGAAAAATATTCTGACTATTCACCATGTCTATACCTCTCTTACATTCGTAGACTTCAATCAGGTCACCCTTCAGCCTCCGTCTTTCAAACGGAAACAATCCGAGTTGATGCAACCTCTCCTCAGGGATAACTCCCTCCAGACCAGGCAATACCGCAGGACACCTTCTTTGCACTTTCTCCAAACCAACCACGCCCATCTGGTATAGTCGCGAGCAGAACTGCACATAATATTCCAAATGTGACCTAAATAAGGTTTTATATAACTGTAACATGATCTGCCATCAATTGTCCTCAATACCCCGGTGGATGAAGGCAAGCAGACTGTCTGTCTTCTTGACCGCATTGCCCACCTGCATTGCATTTTTCATAGAAATATGGACCTGAACGCCCAGATCTCAGTGTATGTCAATGCTCTTAAGGCCTCTGCCATTTACTCAATAATTCACACCTGAATTTGATTTTCGAAAATGCATCGCCTCGCATTTGTCCGGATTGAACTCCACCTGTCATTTCTCTGCCAAACTCTCCGATCTATCATTATTCTGCATTCTCTGACAGGCCCCGTCACTATCTGCAACCCCGTATATCGTAGTGTTCCCTGAAAACTTGCTAAACAGAGCACCGAAGTTTTATTCCACATCATTTGCATATATTAAAAACAAATATAGTCCAAGCACTGATCCACGTGGAACACCACGAGTTACATAACTCTATTCTCAAACACTCCCTTGCACTACTACTCTCTTTCTCCTGTTGCCAAGCCAGTTCTTTTACAATCTAGCTAGCACACCCGACTCCCACGCAACTTTATATTGTTTCGCAGTCTGCCATGAGGGACATTGTGAATCGCCATACTAACGTCCATGTAGACGACATCTCCACCCTATCCCTCATGAATTAATTTTGGCACCTCCTCAAAAAAACTCAATGAAGTTGATAAGACAATACTGCTCCCGAACAAAACTATGTTGCCTGTCACTAACAAGTCCATTCGGTTCCAAATGCGAATAAATCCTGTCCCTCGGGAGTTCTCCAATAGCTTCCTCGCCATTGACGTCAGGCTCAACAGGCGATAGTTACCTCGTTTATTATTGCTTACCGTCTTAAACAAAGGGAATTTAGCTATTGTCCAGTCCTCTCGAACCTCGCCTGTGGTCCAAAATAATGCAAAGCTTTCAGTGGAATCCCCCGGTTTTACCTCTTTTGACTCCCATGACCCTGGAATATATCCCATCCGGCAGAGGGCACATGTCTAACAGTGCATTGATAGATATCCAGCACTTGCTCCTTCGTTATGCTGACGCGTCCTCTATTATTCACACACCCTTAGAATCATATAATTTACAGTGCACAAGGAGGCCATTCGGCCCATCGAGTCGGCACCGGCCTTTGGAAAGAGCACCATACTCAAGGCCACACCTCGATCTTATCCCGATAACCCAGGAACACGTCCTAACTATTAAGGCAATAAGGGGCAATGTATCATGACTAATCCCTCTAAACTGCACATCTTTTGCTTGTGGGGAGAATGCAGAGCACACGGAGGAAACCCATGCAGACACATGGAGAATGGGCAGACTCCACACGAACAGTGACCCAAGCGGGAATCTAACCTGGGACCCTGGAGCTGTGAAGCAATAGTGCCGGCCACTGTGCAAACTTGCCACCCAAACACTGTACTGCTGTGCCACCCATCCGCAACCCCAACATCCGTCATGCTTCTGTCATTGGTGAATACCGATGCAAAGTACTCTTTGAGGATATCAACCACTTCCTCTGACTCCACGGATGTCCTCCCTCCTTTGTCCTGGAGTGGGACTACTCTTTCCGTAGAAACCCTCTTACTTTTCGCATATGTATAAAATGCATTGGGATTTTAATAAACCCAATGGCAATGACATTTCAAGCCCACTTTTAGCTCACCTAATTCCCCGCTTGAGTTTGTCAGTCTTGACAGAGTCACTCGCCGCTGTAATAATTGTATGTACTTATTTCAGCGAAGAGAATCTATTGTTTGAAATTGCACAGATTAAAATAGATTTTCACACTTTTAAATTACATTTTTAAATCAGTTGTACTTAACATAAATATTGACGTCAAAATAAATCTTCACTTCCAGGAAAATATTTCTGATCAAACATCTCACTTTGGTAAAGGGTATTCCACTGATTTATTATATTTATTGTTATTTTATTTACTACTTTCAGATCTAGTTACATTTAAATATCTGTGTCACGTGCTGAGCTGAGCTACTGAAATGTATTCTGCAATTTCAAATATCTCACTGTTTCTTTGCAACCAAACTCCTTAAAGTAAGATTGGTCAACATGAGATGCCGGAGCAAACATTTCCCTCCAGCACAGTTCAGCAGTTACTGAGTTATCACATTCTCACTGTACATGAAGTCCTGATGATCTATTTAACAGTCATTTCTGTTCCGGTCAACACAGTTCACCGGACAAAGGCAAATATATCACTTGATCAACCGACTGGAGTGTATTTAGAAACAGAGAATGTCACCATTACCTGCACCGGCCAGACATGTGATTCTGATAAAACCTTCTACGTTTACAAAGATGGTCAACATTTTAACGGTGCTGGAATTACCACACAGGACATCTCTGCAACTTTCTCATTTGCTGCAATCGGCAATAGAGGACATTTTGCGTGTTATTCTTATTGTGTGCATGATCAGAGAACATCCGCAGTGAGCGAATCTGTGATTGTGACAATAGCAGGTGAGGGACTGAAAACAGTGTTTTTTTTAAGATAACTGCTTCAGTTCATTGTTATTTTACAAAGCCTGTTTCATCTAATGTAAGAACATTTTCGGTCAGATACTGAGAGGGAGCATTTTAATTGAATAAACTCCTGACAGAATCCATAAACGTTTGGGGCCTGGATACTTGATCTATAACTATGAGCCAGAGAAGACCACACGAGCCAATCAGGAGGAGGTGTGAAGTATCCAGTCCACAGATGATGTGGTCTGGAACTGAACTGCAGACTGTGATCATTGCCACATGATGGCGCAGTCACTCCCACGCTGCGTGAGTATTTAGAGAGTGCTGCACTGTCAGGGGCTAGATATAAAGAATTTAGGGTTTGAGGTCGATAATCCGGAGCAGAACTCCTTCTACAGCCCGTCCGTTTCCGCTACTGCGGAGGTGCTGCACTCTTGGAGGTAGATGTAAATAATTCAGGAACTGAGATCCATAACACAGGCTGACACGAACCTCGATGCCTGTACTGAAGAAGGCTGCACTGGGCGGGGTAGATGTATATGCTTTCAGGCTTGAGCTTCATAATCCACGCCGACACTAGCCCCCACCCCAAACCCGTGGAAAGACTGAGGGAGGGCTGCACTGTCGGAGGTAATACGTGAATGAATCGATTTAAGCAGATTTGATCGCACTCTCATGAGGCAGAGGAAAGCACATTTAACTCCCACTCCATGCAACCCCTTTTTAAATTCTTATTTCCCAGATGTTGGTTTCGCTGGCTGGGCCACAATCTATTCCAAATCCCTAATATCGCTGCAGAATGTGTTGGTGAGTTGCCTTCTTGAAGCGCAGTCCCTTGTGCTGCACACACCGTTAGAGAGGAAATACCCCGGTCTTCACACTGGGACAGTGAAGAAACAGCGATATATTTCCAACTCTAAGTTATTTACCACAGGATTCCTAGTCGCCACAGTGTTTGTAAGGCTCGTCCAGTTCCGTTTCTGGGCTTAGTACGCTACCCTGAGGAACTGCTGCAGTGATGTCCAGACAATTATGTGAGTGACCTTCTACAACCACAACCATCATACACTGCGCTTTGTATGACTCGAAACAGAGGACAGTTTCAGAACTCATTCCCATTGACTCCAGTTTTGCTAAGGCTCCTTGAAGCCATATTCGACCTTCGATATCAATGAAAGTGTTAGCTATCGTTTGGGTTCCAGCTCTTCTTTCCTTGTTTGACCCTAGGCTGTAATGATGCCAGCAGACGAGTAACCGTGGTAAACCGGATCTAAGCGGCAGTGAGCAAGTTATGGCTTCGTAAATTCCGCTTGATAGCACTGTTGATTTAGTCAGGGAGCAGCTCAGTGGACTGTGAGACCGGTTTGTTTTCCGGAGAGACGCCATCAGTGGGTTGTACTCCTCGGGCAACCTACGGTATCCATGTGACCTCTCCCTGTCAGTTGTTCCCCCTGCCTGCGGTGTGGTGATCGGCAGGTTAAATCCCAACAATCACCTCTCTCTTTGATCTGTGGCTGTGATCCTCAGAGACTCAGGGTGCTTTGAGACAGATCAATGGAGATTTTTGTCCTAACAATGGCCCTAATATGTATTCTTCTGATACATTTAGAACTAATCTATCCACTTTCTCTTTACCATAGATCCGCTGGCAAAGCCAAGGGCAGTCCTTGATCAATGGACCGGAGTGTGTGTAAGAGGAGAGACTCTCACTGTTACCTGCACAGTGACTGGAGATAATCGAGAAAAATACTTCAAATTTTACAAAGATAAACAACGTTTGGCCACCCGTCGAATTGACAGAAACGTCAAAATTGGACCAATCCGGGCCACTGGTAGAAGAAGTGAAGGGCGATATGCCTGTCAATATGGAATTTCCGTCGGTGGTAGGCAGCTAATATCCTCAATGAGCGAGACTGTGGAGGTGACCATTTCAGGTAAATAACATAGAAATGAAACTTCTGTTTATTCTGTGGGCTTTGATTATTGATTATTTCCGCTCCGGTTCACGGCAATAACAATTTAACTTTCATTTGGGGTGGCTGCCCGTCACCGAGGTGGCACGGTTGAAGCGACAGTATTTCTAAATGAGTGTCCATTTCATTCCTCAACGATTGATTCTCTAAATGACAGAATGTGGCATGAATTCACCGATGGTGCATCGGCTGTGGCTCTGGGGACTTAGGCGCCGGTATGGGGAGGAGGTGGTGGTGAAATGAGGGGCGGAGTGTGAGAGGTGTGCGAGTGGGGAAAGGTTCATTCA
The DNA here is from genome assembly GCF_047496885.1 of Scyliorhinus torazame. Taxonomy (NCBI): domain Eukaryota; kingdom Metazoa; phylum Chordata; class Chondrichthyes; order Carcharhiniformes; family Scyliorhinidae; genus Scyliorhinus; species Scyliorhinus torazame. The sequence continues at coordinate 79,995,222 of NC_092729.1, read as the reverse complement.
CCTGGGGGAGATATTCAGCTAGCTACGGTGAAATTACAGTCCTGTGATTTCGGAGTTTATGACATAATATTGCTTGAAAGGAGCGGACTCTGCCATTGATTTTCTGCACCAACGAATGACCAATTCCGATCCTACAGCCCCCATTGAGAGCTCCATGTTGCTTCGTTAAACACCCGTCTCCAACTTCCAGCCACCCACCTCGTCATTCACTCTCTTTGTTGGTGTGACCAAAAGTTCAACTTCTTTTGGATTGTCTCAATGCAAATCCTCAGTACATAGAATTCTGGCTTTGTCTCAGAGATATACATCTATATATTCACCATGTTAATCCAGACTGACACGTAAATAAAGATAAACCACCCGGGGACCACTGTAAATAAAGATAAACCACCCAGGGACAACTGTAAATAAAGAAAAACCACCCGGGGACCACTGTAAGTAAAGATAAACCACCCAGAGACCACTGTAAATGAAGAAAAACCACCCTGGAACCACTGTAAATAAAGATAAACCACCCGGGGACCACTGTAAATGAAGATAAACCACCGAGGGACCACTGTAAATAAAGATAAACCACCCAGAGACCACTGTAAATAAAGATAAACCACCCAGGGACCACTGTAAATAAAGATAAACCACCCAGTGACCACTATAAATAATGATGTACAACACAGGGGTCACTGTAAATAAAGATAAACCACCCGGGGACCACTGTCATTAAAGATAAACCACCCGGGGACCACTGTAAATAAAGATAAACCACTCAGGGACCACTGTAAATAAAGATTAACCACCCAGGGACCACTGTAAATAAAGATAAACCACCCGGGGACCACTGGAAATAAAGATAAACCACCCAGGGACCACTGTGAATAAAGATAAACCACCCGGGGATCACAGTAAATAAAGATAAACCACCCAGGGACCACTGTAAATAAAGATAAACCACCCAGGAAACACTGTAAATAAAGATAAACCACCCAGGGACCACTGTAAATAAAGATAAACCACCCAGGGACCACTGTAAATAAAGATAAACCACCCAGGGACCACTGTAAATAAAGATAAACCACCCAGGGACCACTGTAAATAAAGATAAACCACCCAGGGACCACCGTAAATAAAGATAAACCACCCAGGGACCACTGTAAAGAAAGATAAACCACCCAGGGACCACTGTAAATAAAGATAAAACATCCAGGGACCACTGTAAATAAAGATTAACCACCCAGGGACCACTGTAAATAAAGATAAACCACCCGGGGACCACTGTAAATAAAGCTAAACCACCCAGAGACCACTGTAAATAAAGATAAACCACCCAGGGACCACTGTATATAAAGATAAACCACCCAGGGACCACTGTATATAAAGATAAACCACCCGGGGACCACTGTAAATAAAGATAAACCACCCAGGGACCACTGTAAATAAAGATAAACCACCCAGGGACCACTGTAAATAAAGATAAACCACCCAGGGACCACCGTAAATAAAGATAAACCACCCAGGGACCACTGTAAAGAAAGATAAACCACCCAGGGACCACAGTAAATAAAGATAAACCACCCGGGGACCACTGTAAATAAAGATAAACCACCCAGGGACAACTGTAAATAAAGATAAACCACCCGGGGACCACTGTAAATGAAGAAAAACCACCCAGGGACCACTGTAAATAAAGATAAACCACCCAGTGACCACTGTAAATAAAGATAAACCACCCAGGGACCACTGTAAATAAAGATAACCCACCCAGGGACCACTGTAAATAAAGATAAACCACCCAGGGACCACTGTAAATAAAGATAAACCACCCAGGGACCACTGTAACTAAAGATAAACCACCCAGGGACCACTGTAAATAAAGATAAACCACCCGGGGACCACTGTAAATAAAGATAAACCACTCAGGGACCACTGTAAATAAAGATTAACCACCCAGGGACCACTGTAAATAAAGATAAACCACCCGGGGACCACTGGAAATAAAGATAAACCACCCAGGGACCACTGTGAATAAAGATAAACCACCCGGGGATCACAGTAAATAAAGATAAACCACCCAGGGACCACTGTAAATAAAGATAAACCACCCAGGAAACACTGTAAATAAAGATAAACCACCCAGGGACCACTGTAAATAAAGATAAACCACCCAGGGACCACTGTAAATAAAGATAAACCACCCAGGGACCACTGTAAATAAAGATAAACCACCCAGGGACCACTGTAAATAAAGATAAACCACCCAGGGACCACCGTAAATAAAGATAAACCACCCAGGGACCACTGTAAAGAAAGATAAACCACCCAGGGACCACTGTAAATAAAGATAAAACATCCAGGGACCACTGTAAATAAAGATTAACCACCCAGGGACCACTGTAAATAAAGATAAACCACCCGGGGACCACTGTAAATAAAGATAAACCACCCAGAGACCACTGTAAATAAAGATAAACCACCCAGGGACCACTGTATATAAAGATAAACCACCCAGGGACCACTGTATATAAAGATAAACCACCCGGGGACCACTGTAAATAAAGATAAACCACCCAGGGACCACTGTAAATAAAGATAAACCACCCAGGGACCACTGTAAATAAAGATAAACCACCCAGGGACCACCGTAAATAAAGATAAACCACCCAGGGACCACTGTAAAGAAAGATAAACCACCCAGGGACCACAGTAAATAAAGATAAACCACCCGGGGACCACTGTAAATAAAGATAAACCACCCAGGGACAACTGTAAATAAAGATAAACCACCCGGGGACCACTGTAAATGAAGAAAAACCACCCAGGGACCACTGTAAATAAAGATAAACCACCCAGTGACCACTGTAAATAAAGATAAACCACCCAGGGACCACTGTAAATAAAGATAACCCACCCAGGGACCACTGTAAATAAAGATAAACCACCCAGGGACCACTGTAAATAAAGATAAACCACCCAGGGACCACTGTAACTAAAGATAAACCACCCAGGGACCACTGTAAATAAAGATAAACCACCCAGGGACCACTGTAAATAAAGATAAACCACCCAGGGACCACTGTAAATAAAGATAAACAACCCATGGACCACTGTAAATAAAGATAAACCACCCAGGGACCACTGTAAATAAAGACAAACCACCCAGGGACCACTGTAAATAAAGATAAACCACCCAGGGACCACTGTAAATAAAGATAAACCACCCAGGGACCACTGTAAATAATGATAAACCACCCAGGGACCACTGTAAATAAAGATAAACCACCCAGGGACCACTGTAAATAAAGATAAACAACCCATGGACCACTGTAAATAAAGATAAACCACCCAGGGATCACTGTAAATAAAGATAAACCACCCAGGGACCACTGTAAATAAAGATAAACCACCCGGGGACCACTGTAAATAAAGATAAACCACCCAGGGACAACTGTAAATAAAGATAAACCACCCGGGAACCACTGTAAATAAAGATAAACCACCCGGGGACCACTGTAAATAAAGATAAACCACCCGGGGACCACTGTAAATAAAGTAAAACCACCCGGGAACCACTGTAAATAAAGATAAACCACCCAGGGACCACTGTATATCAAGAAAAACCACACGGGGACCACTGTAAATAAAGATAACCCACCCAGGGACCACTGTAAATAAAGATAAACCACCCAGGGACCACTGAAAATAAAGATAAACCACCCAGAGACCTCTGTAAATAAAGATAAGACACCCAGAGACCACTGTAAATAAAGATAAACCACCCAGGGACCACTGTAAATTAAGATAAACTACCCAGGAACCACTGTAAATAAAGATAAATCACCCAGGGACCTCTGTAAATAAAGATAAACCACCCAGGGACCACTGTAAATAAAGATAAACCACCCAGGGACCACTGTAAATAAAGACAAACCACCCATGGACCGCTGTATATAAAGATAAACCACCCGGGGGCCACTGTAAATAAAGATAAACCACCCGGGGTCCACTGTAAATAGAGATAAACCACCCAGGGACCACTGTAAATAAAGATAAACCACCCAGGAACCACTGTAAATAAAGATAAACCACCCAGGGACCAGAGTAAATTAAGATAAACCACCCAGGGACCACTGTAAATAAAGATAAATCACCCAGGGACCACTGTAAATAAAGATAAACCACCCGGGACCACTGTAAATAAAGATAAACCACTCGGGAACCACTGTAAATAAAGATACACCACCCAGGGACCACTGTAAATAAAGATGAACCACCCAGGGACCACTATAAATAAAGATAAACCACCCAGGGACCACTGTAAATAAAGATAAACCACCCGGGAACCACTGTAAATAAAGATAAACCACCCAGGAACCACTGTAAATAAAGATAAACCACCCAGGGACCACTGTATATAAAGATAAACCACCCAGGGACCATTGTAAATAAAGATAAACCACCCGCGGTCCTCTGTAAATAAAGATAAACCACCCAGGGACCACTGTAAATAAAGATAAACCACCCAGGGACCACTGTAAATAAAGATAAACCACGCAGGGACCACTGTAAATAAAGATAAACCACCCAGGGACCACTGTAAATAAAGATAAACCACCCAGGGACCACTGTAAATAAAGATAAACCACCCAGCGACCACTGTAAATAAAGATAAACCACCCAGGGACCACTGTAAATAAAGATAAGCCACCCAGGGACCACTGTAAATAAAGATAAACAACCCATGGACCACTGTAAATAAAGATAAACCACCCAGGGACCACTGTAAATAAAGACAAACTACCCAGGGACCACTGTAAATAAAGATAAACCACCCAGGGACCACTGTAAATAAAGATAAACCACCCAGGGACCACTGTAAATAAAGATAAACCACCCAGGGACCACTGTAAATAAAGATAAACCACCCAGGGACCACTGTAAATAAAGATAAACAACCCATGGACCACTGTAAATAAAGATAAACCACCCAGGGATCACTGTAAATAAAGATAAACCACCCAGGGACCACTGTAAATAAAGATAAACCACCCGGGGAACACTGTAAATAAAGATAAACCACCCAGGGACAACTGTAAATAAAGATAAATCACCCGGGGACCACTGTAAGTAAAGATAAACCACCCAGAGACCACTGTAAATGAAGAAAAACCACCCGGGAACCACTGTAAATAAAGATAAACCACCCGGGGACCACTGTAAATAAAGATAAACCACCCGGGGACCACTGTAAATCAAGTAAAACCACCCGGGAACCACTGTAAATAAAGATAAACCACCCAGGGACCACTGTATATAAAGAAAAACCACGCGGGGACCACTGTAAATAAAGATAAACCACCCAGGGACCACTGTAAATAAAGATAAACCACCCAGGGACCACTGTAAATAAAGATAAACCACCCAGGGACCACTGTAAATAAAGATAAACCACCCAGGGACCACTGAAAATAAAGATAAACCACCCAGAGACCTCTGTAAATAAAGATAAGACACCCAGAGACCACTGTAAATAAAGATAAACCACCCAGGGACCACTGTAAATTAAGGTAAACTACCCAGGAACCACTGTAAATAAAGATAAATCACCCAGGGACCTCTGTAAATAAAGATAAACCACCCAGGGACCACTGTAAATAAAGATAAACCACCCAGGGACCACTGTAAATAAAGACAAACCACCCAGGGACCGCTGTATATAAAGATAAACCACCCGGGGGCCACTGTAAATAAAGATAAACCACCCGGGGTCCACTGTAAATAGAGATAAACCACCCAGGGACCACTGTAAATAAAGATAAACCACCCAGGAACCACTGTAAATAAAGATAAACCACCCAGGGACCAGAGTAAATTAAGATAAACCACCCAGGGACCACTGTAAATAAAGATAAATCACCCAGGGACCACTGTAAATAAAGATAAACCACCCGGGACCACTGTAAATAAAGATAAACCACTCAGGAACCACTGTAAATAAAGATACACCACCCAGGGACCACTGTAAATAAAGATGAACCACCCAGGGACCACTGTAAATAAAGATAAACCACCCAGGGACCACTGTAAATAAAGATAAACCACCCGGGAACCACTGTAAATAAAGATAAACCACCCAGGAACCACTGTAAATAAAGATAAACCACCCAGGGACCACTGTATATAAAGATAAACCACCCAGGGACCATTGTATATAAAGATAAACCACCCGGGGACCACTGTAAATAAAGATAAACCACCCAGGGACCACTGTATATAATGATAAACCACCCGTTGGCCACTGTAAGTAAAGATAAACCACCCGCGGTCCATTGTAAATAAAGATAAACCACCCAGGGACCACTGTAAATAAAGATAAACCACCCAGGGACCACTGTAAATAAAGATAAACCACCCAGGGACCACTGAAAATAAAGATAAACCACCCAGAGACCTCTGTAAATAAAGATAAGACACCCAGAGACCACTGTAAATAAAGATAAACCACCCAGGGACCACTGTAAATTAAGATAAACTACCCAGGAACCACTGTAACTGAAGATAAACCACCCAGGGACCACTGTAAATAAATATAAACGACCCAGGGGCCACTGTAAATAAAGATAAACCACCCAGAGACCACTGTAAATAAAGATAAACCACCCAGGGACCACTGTAAATAAAGATAAACCACCCAGGGACCACTGTAAATAAAGATAAACCACCCGGGGACCAATGTAAATAAAGAAAAACCACCCAGAGACCACTGGAAATAAAGATAAACAACCCGGGCACCACTGTAAATAAAGATAAACCACCCGGATACCACTGTAAATAAAGATAAACCACCCGGGTACCACTGTAAATAAAGATAAACCACCCAGGGACCACTGTAAATAAAGATAAACCACACAGGAACCACTGTAAATAAAGATAAACCACCCAGGGACCACTGTAAATAAAGATAAACCACCCGGGGACCACTGTAAATAAAGATAAACCACCCAGGGACCACTGTAAATAAAGATGAACCACCCAGAGACCACTGTAAATAAAGATAAACCACCCAGGGACCACTGTAAATAACGATAAACGACCCAGAGACCACTGTAAATAAAGATAAACTACCCAGGGACCACTGTAAATAAAGATAAACCACTCAGGGACCACTGTAAATAACGATACACCACCCAGAGACCACTGTAAATAAAGATAAACTACCCAGGGACCACTGTAAATAAAGATAAACCACTCAGGGACCTCTGTAAATAACGATAGACCACCCAGAGACCACTGTAAATAAAGATAAACCACCCAGGAACCACTGTAAATAAAGTTAAACCACCCAGGGACCACTGTAAATAAAGATAAATCGCACAGAGACCACTGTAAATAAAGATAAACTACCCAGGGACCACTGTAAATAAAGATAAACCACCCAGGGACCACTGTAAATAACGATAAACCACCCAGAGACCACTGTAAATAAAGAAAAACCACCCGGGGAACACTGTAAATAAAGATAAACCACCTAGGGACCACTGTAAATAAAGACAAACCACCCAGGGACCGCTGTATATAAAGATAAACCACCCGGGGACCACTGCAAATAAAGATAAACCACCCGGGGTCCACTGTAAATAGAGATAAACCACCCAGGGACCACTGTAAATAAAGATAAACCACCCAGGAACCACTGTAAATAAAGATAAACCACCCAGGGACCAGAGTAAATTAAGATAAACCACCCAGGCACCACTGTAAATAAAGATAAATCACCCAGGGACCACTGTAAATAAAGATAAACCACCCGAGACCACTGTAAATAAAGATAAACCACTCGGGAACCACTGTAAATAAAGATACACCACCCAGGGACCACTGTAAATAAAGATGAACCACCCAGGGACCACTGTAAATAAAGATAAACCACCCAGGGACCACTGTAAATAAAGATAAACCACCCGGGAACCACTGTAAATAAAGATAAACCACCCAGGAACCACTGTAAATAAAGATAAACCACCCAGGGACCACTGTATATAAAGATAAACCACCCAGGGACCACTGTATATAAAAATAAACCACCCGGGGACCACTGTAAATAAAGATAAACCACCCAGGGACCACTGTATATAAAGATAAACCACCCGGGGACCACTGTAAATAAAGATAAACCACCCGCGGTCCACTGTAAATAAAGATAAACCACCCAGGGACCACTGTAAATAAAGATAAACCACCCAGGGACCACTGTAAATAAAGATAAACCACCCAGGGACCACTGAAAATAAAGATAAACAACCCAGAGACCTCTGTAAATAAAGATAAGACACCCAGAGACCACTGTAAATAAAGATAAACCACCCAGGGACCACTGTAAATAAAGATAAACTACCCAGGGACCACTGTAAATGAAGATAAACCACCCAGGGACCACTGTAAATAAATATAAACGACCCAGGGGCCACTGTAAATAAAGATAAACCACCCAGAGACCACTGTAAATAAAGATAAACCACCCAGGGACCACTGTAAATAAAGATAAACCACCCAGGGACCACTGTAAATAAAGATAAACCACCCGGGGACCAATGTAAATAAAGAAAAACCACCCAGAGACCACTGGAAATAAAGGTAAACCACCCGGGCACCACTGTAAATAAAGATAAACCACCCGGGGACCACTGTAAATAAAGATAAACCACCCGGGAACCACTGTAAATAAAGATAAACCACCCAGGGACCACTGTAAATAAAGATAAACCACCCAGGAACCACTGTAAATAAAGATAAACCACCCAGGGACCACTGTAAATAAAGATAAACCACCCGGGGACCACTGTAAATGAAGATAAACCACCCAGGGACCACTGTAAATAAAGATAAACCACACGGGCACCACTGTAAATAAAGATAAACCACCCGGATACCACTGTAAATAAAGATAAACCACCCGGGTACCACTGTAAATAAAGATAAACCACCCAGGGACCACTGTAAATAAAGATAAACCACACAGGAACCACTGTAAATAAAGATAAACCACCCAGGGACCACTGTAAATAAAGATAAACCACCCGGGGACCACTGTAAATAAAGATAAACCACCCAGGGACCACTGTAAATAAAGATGAACCACCCAGAGACCACTGTAAATAAAGATAAACCACCCAGGGACCACTGTAAATAACGATAAACCACCCAGAGACCACTGTAAATAAAGATAAACTACCCAGGGACCACTGTAAATAAAGATAAACCACTCAGGGACCACTGTAAATAACGATACACCACCCAGAGACCACTGTAAATAAAGATAAACTACCCAGGGACCACTGTAAATAAAGATAAACCACTCAGGGACCTCTGTAAATAACGATACACCACCCAGAGACTACTGTAAATAAAGATAAACCACCCAGGATCCACTGTAAATAAAGTTAAACCACCCAGGGACCACTGTAAATAAAGATAAATCACACAGAGACCACTGTAAATAAAGATAAACTACCCAGGGACCACTGTAAATAAAGATAAACCACCCAGGGACCACTGTAAATAACGATAAACCACCCAGAGACCACTGTAAATAAAGAAAAACCACCCGGGGAACACTGTAAATAAAGATAAACCACCCAGGGACCACTGTAAATAAAGACAAACCACCCAGGGACCGCTGTAAATAAAGATAAACCACCCGGGAACCACTGTAAATAAAGATAAACCACCCAGGAACCACTGTAAATAAAGATAAACCACCCAGGGACCACTGTATATAAAGATAAACCACCCAGGGACCACTGTATATAAAAATAAACCACCCGGGGACCACTGTAAATAAAGATAAACCACCCAGGGACCACTGTATATAAAGATAAACCACCCGGGGACCACTGTAAATAAAGATAAACCACCCGCGGTCCACTGTAAATAAAGATAAACCACCCAGGGACCACTGTAAATAAAGATAAACCACCCAGGGACCACTGTAAATAAAGATAAACCACCCAGGGACCACTGAAAATAAAGATAAACAACCCAGAGACCTCTGTAAATAAAGATAAGGCACCCAGAGACCACTGTAAATAAAGATAAACCACCCAGGGACCACTGTAAATAAAGATAAACTACCCAGGGACCACTGTAAATGAAGATAAACCACCCAGGGACCACTGTAAATAAATATAAACGACCCAGGGGCCACTGTAAATAAAGATGAACCACCCAGAGACCACTGTAAATAAAGATAAACCACCCAGGGACCACTGTAAATAAAGATAAACCACCCAGGGACCACTGTAAATAAAGATAAACCACCCGGGGACCAATGTAAATAAAGAAAAACCACCCAGAGACCACTGGAAATAAAGGTAAACCACCCGGGCACCACTGTAAATAAAGATAAACCACCCGGGGACCACTGTAAATAAAGATAAACCACCCGGGAACCACTGTAAATAAAGATAAACCACCCAGGGACCACTGTAAATAAAGATAAACCACCCAGGAACCACTGTAAATAAAGATGAACCACCCAGGGACCACTGTAAATAAAGATAAACCACCCGGGGACCACTGTAAATGAAGATAAACCACCCAGGGACCACTGTAAATAAAGATGAACCACCCAGAGACCACTGTAAATAAAGATAAACCACCCAGGGACCACTGTAAATAACGATAAACCACCCAGAGACCACTGTAAATAAAGATAAACTACCCAGGGACCACTGTAAATAAAGATAAACCACTCAGGGACCACTGTAAATAACGATACACCACCCAGAGACCACTGTAAATAAAGATAAACTACCCAGGGACCACTGTAAATAAAGATAAACCACTCAGGGACCACTGTAAATAACGATACACCACCCAGAGACCACTGTAAATAAAGATAAACCACCCAGGAACCACTGTAAATAAAGATAAACCACCCAGGGACCGCTGTAAATAAAGATAAACCACACAGAGACCACTGTAAATAAAGATAAACTACCCAGGGACCACTGTAAATAAAGATAAACCACCCAGGGACCACTGTAAATAACGATAAACCACCCAGAGAACACTGTAAATAAAGATAAACCAACCGGGGAACACTGTAAATAAAGATAAACCACCCAGGAACCACTGTAAATAAAGATAAACCACCCGGGGACCACTGTAAATAAAGATAAACCACCCAGGGACCACTGTAAATAAAGATAAACCACCCAGGGACCACTGTAAATAAAGATAAACCACCGGGGGACCACTGTAAATAAAGATAAACCACCCAGGGACCACTGTAAATAAAGATAAACCACAGAGGAACCTCTGTAAATAAAGATAAACCACCCAGGGACCACTGTAAATAAAGATAAACCACCCGGGGACCACTGTAAATAAAGATAAACCACCCAGGGACCACTGTAAATAAAGATAAACCACACAGGGACCACTGTAAATAAAGATAAACCACCCGGGGACCACTGTAAATAAAGATAAACCACCCGGGGACCACTGTAAATAAAGATAAACCACCCGGGGACCACTGTAAATAAAGATAAATCACCCAGGGACCACTGTAAATAAAGATAAACCACCCGGGAACCACTGTAAATAAAGATAAACCACCCAGAGACCACTGTAAATAAAGATAAACCACCCAGAGACCACTGTAAATGAAGATAAACCAACCAGGGACCACTGTAAATAAAGATAAATCACCCAGGGACCACTGTAAATAAAGATAAACCACCCAGGGACCACTGTAAATAAAGATAAACCACCCAGGGACCACTGTAAATAAAGATAAACCACCCAGGGACAACTGTAAATAAAGATAAACCACCCGGGGACCACTGTAAATAAAGATAAACCACCCAGAGACCACTGTAAATAAAGATAAACCACCCAGAGACCACTGTAAATAAAGATAAACCAAACAGGGACCACTGTAAATAAAGATAAATCACCCAGGGACCACTGTAAATAAAGATAAACCACACAGGGACCACTGTAAATAAAGTTAAACCACCCGGGGACCACTGTAAATAAAGATAAACCACCCAGGGACCACTGTAAATAAAGATAAACCACCCGGGGACCACTGTAAATGAAGATAAACCACCCGGGGACCACTGTAAATAAAGATAAACCATCCGGGGACCACTATAAATAAAGATAAACCACCCAGAGACCACTGTAAATAAAGATAAACCAACCAGGGAATACTGTAAATAAAGATAAATCACCCAGGGACCACTGTAAATAAAGATAAACCACCCAGGGACCACTGTAAATAAAGATAAACCACCCAGGGACCACTGCAAATAAACATAAACCACCCAGAGACCACTGTAAATAAAGATAAACCACACAGGGACCACTGTAAATAAAGATAAACCACACAGGGACCACTGTAAATAAATATAAACCACCCGGGGACCACTGTAAATAAAGATAAACCACCCAGGGACCACTGTAAATAAAGATAAACCACCCAGGGACCACTATAAATAAAGCTAAACCACCCAGGGACCACTGTAAATAAAGATATACCACCCAGGAACCACTGTAAATAAAGATAAACCACACGGGGACCACTGTAAATATTTTAAACCACCCGGGGACCACTGTAAATAAAGAGAAACCATCCAGGGACCAGTGTAAATAAAGATAAACCACCCAGGGACCACTGTAAATAAAGATAAACCACCCAGGAACCACTGTAAATAAAGATAAACCACCCGGGGACCACTGTAAATGAAGATAAACCACCCAGGGACCACTGTAAATAAAGATAAACCACCCAGGAACCACTGTAAATAAAGATAAACCACCCGGGGACCACTGTAAATAAAGATAAACCACCCAGGGACCACTGTAAATAAAGATAAACCACCCAGAGACCACTGTAAATAAAGATAAACCACCCAGGGACCACTGTAAATCAAGATAAACCACCCGGGGACCACTGTAAATAAAGATAAACCACCCAGGGACCACTGTAAATAAAGATAAACCACCCAGAGACCACTGTAAATTAAGATAAACCACCCAGAGACCACTGTAAATAAAGATAAACCACCCGGGAACCACTGTAAATAAAGATAAACCACCCAGAGACCACTGTAAATAAAGATAAACCACCCGGGAAACACTGTAAATAAAGATAAACCACCCAGGGACCACTGTAAATAAAGATAAACCACCCGGGAACCACTGTAAATAAAGATATACCACACAGAGACCACTGTAAATAAAGATAAACCACCCGGGGACCACTGTAAATAAAGATAAACCACCCGGGGACCACTGTAAATAAATATAAACCACCCAGAGACCACTGTAAATAAAGATAAACCACCCGGGGACCAGTGTAAATAAAGATAAACCACCCAGGGACCACTGTAAATAAAGATAAACCACACAGGGACCACTGTAAATAAAGATAAACCACAAAGGGACCACTGTAAATAAAGATAAACCACCCAGGGACCACTGTAAATAAAGATAAACCACTCGGGGACCACTGTAAATAAATATAAACCACCCAGGGACCACTGTAAATAAAGATAAACCACCCGGGGACCACTGTAAATCAAGATAAAATACCCGGGGACCACTGTAAATAAAGATAAACCACACAGGGACCACTGTAAATAAAGATAAACCACTCGGGGACCACTGTAAATAAAGAGAAACCATCCAGGGACCACTGTAAATAAAGATAAACCACCCAGAGACCACTGGAAATAAAGATAAACAACCCGGGCACCACTGTAAATAAAGATAAACCACCCGGATACCACTGTAAATAAAGATAAACCACCCGGGTACCACTGTAAATAAAGATAAACCACCCAGGGACCACTGTAAATAAAGATAAACCACACAGGAACCACTGTAAATAAAGATAAACCACCCAGGGACCACTGTAAATAAAGATAAACCACCCGGGGACCACTGTAAATAAAGATAAACCACCCAGGGACCACTGTAAATAAAGATGAACCACCCAGAGACCACTGTAAATAAAGATAAACCACCCAGGGACCACTGTAAATAACGATAAACCACCCAGAGACCACTGTAAATAAAGATAAACTACCCAGGGACCACTGTAAATAAAGATAAACCACTCAGGGACCACTGTAAATAACGATACACCACCCAGAGACCACTGTAAATAAAGATAAACTACCCAGGGACCACTGTAAATAAAGATAAACCACTCAGGGACCTCTGTAAATAACGATACACCACCCAGAGACCACTGTAAATAAAGATAAACCACCCAGGAACCACTGTAAATAAAGTTAAACCACCCAGGGACCACTGTAAATAAAGATAAATCACACAGAGACCACTGTAAATAAAGATAAACTACCCAGGGACCACTGTAAATAAAGATAAACCACCCAGGGACCACTGTAAATAACGATAAACCACCCAGAGACCACTGTAAATAAAGAAAAACCACCCGGGGAACACTGTAAATAAAGATAAATCACCTAGGGACCACTGTAAATAAAGACAAACCACCCAGGGACCGCTGTATATAAAGATAAACCACCCGGGGACCACTGCAAATAAAGATAAACCACCCGGGGTCCACTGTAAATAGAGATAAACCACCCAGGGACCACTGTAAATAAAGATAAACCACCCAGGAACCACTGTAAATAAAGATAAACCACCCAGGGACCAGAGTAAATTAAGATAAACCACCCAGGCACCACTGTAAATAAAGATAAACCACTCGGGAACCACTGTAAATAAAGATACACCACCCAGGGACCACTGTAAATAAAGATGAACCACCCAGGGACCACTGTAAATAAAGATAAACCACCCAGGGACCACTGTAAATAAAGATAAACCACCCGGGAACCACTGTAAATAAAGATAAACCACCCAGGAACCACTGTAAATAAAGATAAACCACCCAGGGACCACTGTATATAAAGATAAACCACCCAGGGACCACTGTATATAAAAATAAACCACCCGGGGACCACTGTAAATAAAGATAAACCACCCAGGGACCACTGTATATAAAGATAAACCACCCGGGGACCACTGTAAATAAAGATAAACCACCCGCGGTCCACTGTAAATAAAGATAAACCACCCAGGGACCACTGTAAATAAAGATAAACCACCCAGGGACCACTGTAAATAAAGATAAACCACCCAGGGACCACTGAAAATAAAGATAAACAACCCAGAGACCTCTGTAAATAAAGATAAGACACCCAGAGACCACTGTAAATAAAGATAAACCACCCAGGGACCACTGTAAATAAAGATAAACTACCCAGGGACCACTGTAAATGAAGATAAACCACCCAGGGACCACTGTAAATAAATATAAACGACCCAGGGGCCACTGTAAATAAAGATAAACCACCCAGGGACCGCTGTATATAAAGATAAACCACCCGGGGACCACTGCAAATAAAGATAAACCACCCGGGGTCCACTGTAAATAGAGATAAACCACCCAGGGACCACTGTAAATAAAGATAAACCACCCAGGAACCACTGTAAATAAAGATAAACCACCCAGGGACCAGAGTAAATTAAGATAAACCACCCAGGCACCACTGTAAATAAAGATAAACCACTCGGGAACCACTGTAAATAAAGATACACCACCCAGGGACCACTGTAAATAAAGATGAACCACCCAGGGACCACTGTAAATAAAGATAAACCACCCAGGGACCACTGTAAATAAAGATAAACCACCCGGGAACCACTGTAAATAAAGATAAACCACCCAGGAACCACTGTAAATAAAGATAAACCACCCAGGGACCACTGTATATAAAGATAAACCACCCAGGGACCACTGTATATAAAAATAAACCACCCGGGGACCACTGTAAATAAAGATAAACCACCCAGGGACCACTGTATATAAAGATAAACCACCCGGGGACCACTGTAAATAAAGATAAACCACCCGCGGTCCACTGTAAATAAAGATAAACCACCCAGGGACCACTGTAAATAAAGATAAACCACCCAGGGACCACTGTAAATAAAGATAAACCACCCAGGGACCACTGAAAATAAAGATAAACAACCCAGAGACCTCTGTAAATAAAGATAAGACACCCAGAGACCACTGTAAATAAAGATAAACCACCCAGGGACCACTGTAAATAAAGATAAACTACCCAGGGACCACTGTAAATGAAGATAAACCACCCAGGGACCACTGTAAATAAATATAAACGACCCAGGGGCCACTGTAAATAAAGATAAACCACCCAGAGACCACTGTAAATAAAGATAAACCACCCAGGGACCACTGTAAATAAAGATAAACCACCCAGGGACCACTGTAAATAAAGATAAACCACCCGGGGACCAATGTAAATAAAGAAAAACCACCCAGAGACCACTGGAAATAAAGGTAAACCACCCGGGCACCACTGTAAATAAAGATAAACCACCCGGGGACCACTGTAAATAAAGATAAACCACCCGGGAACCACTGTAAATAAAGATAAACCACCCAGGGACCACTGTAAATAAAGATAAACCACCCAGGAACCACTGTAAATAAAGATAAACCACCCAGGGACCACTGTAAATAAAGATAAACCACCCGGGGACCACTGTAAATGAAGATAAACCACCCAGGGACCACTGTAAATAAAGATAAACCACACGGGCACCACTGTAAATAAAGATAAACCACCCGGATACCACTGTAAATAAAGATAAACCACCCGGGTACCACTGTAAATAAAGATAAACCACCCAGGGACCACTGTAAATAAAGATAAACCACACAGGAACCACTGTAAATAAAGATAAACCACCCAGGGACCACTGTAAATAAAGATAAACCACCCGGGGACCACTGTAAATAAAGATAAACCACCCAGGGACCACTGTAAATAAAGATGAACCACCCAGAGACCACTGTAAATAAAGATAAACCACCCAGGGACCACTGTAAATAACGATAAACCACCCAGAGACCACTGTAAATAAAGATAAACTACCCAGGGACCACTGTAAATAAAGATAAACCACTCAGGGACCACTGTAAATAACGATACACCACCCAGAGACCACTGTAAATAAAGATAAACTACCCAGGGACCACTGTAAATAAAGATAAACCACTCAGGGACCTCTGTAAATAACGATACACCACCCAGAGACCACTGTAAATAAAGATAAACCACCCAGGAACCACTGTAAATAAAGTTAAACCACCCAGGGACCACTGTAAATAAAGATAAATCACACAGAGACCACTGTAAATAAAGATAAACTACCCAGGGACCACTGTAAATAAAGATAAACCACCCAGGGACCACTGTAAATAACGATAAACCACCCAGAGACCACTGTAAATAAAGAAAAACCACCCGGGGAACACTGTAAATAAAGATAAACCACCCAGGGACCACTGTAAATAAAGACAAACCACCCAGGGACCGCTGTATATAAAGATAAACCACCCGGGGACCACTGCAAATAAAGATAAACCACCCGGGGTCCACTGTAAATAGAGATAAACCACCCAGGGACCACTGTAAATAAAGATAAACCACCCAGGAACCACTGTAAATAAAGATAAACCACCCAGGCACCACTGTAAATAAAGATAAATCACCCAGGGACCACTGTAAATAAAGATAAACCACCCGAGACCACTGTAAATAAAGATAAACCACTCGGGGACCACTGTAAATAAAGATAAACCACCCAGGAACCACTGTAAATAAAGATAAACCACCCAGGCACCACTGTAAATAAAGATAAATCACCCAGGGACCACTGTAAATAAAGATAAACCACCCGAGACCACTGTAAATAAAGATAAACCACTCGGGAACCACTGTAAATAAAGATACACCACCCAGGGACCACTGTAAATAAAGATGAACCACCCAGGGACCACTGTAAATAAAGATAAACCACCCAGGGACCACTGTAAATAAAGATAAACCACCCGGGAACCACTGTAAATAAAGATAAACCACCCAGGAACCAATGTAAATAAAGATAAACCACCCAGGGACCACTGTATATAAAGATAAACCACCCAGGGACCACTGTATATAAAAATAAACCACCCGGGGACCACTGTAAATAAAGATAAACCACCCAGGGACCACTGTATATAAAGATAAACCACCCGGGGACCACTGTAAATAAAGATAAACCACCCGCGGTCCACTGTAAATAAAGATAAACCACCCAGGGACCACTGTAAATAAAGATAAACCACCCAGGGACCACTGTAAATAAAGATAAACCACCCAGGGACCACTGAAAATAAAGATAAACAACCCAGAGACCTCTGTAAATAAAGATAAGACACCCAGAGACCACTGTAAATAAAGATAAACCACCCAGGGACCACTGTAAATAAAGATAAACTACCCAGGGACCACTGTAAATGAAGATAAACCACCCAGGGACCACTGTAAATAAATATAAACGACCCAGGGGCCACTGTAAATAAAGATAAACCACCCAGAGACCACTGTAAATAAAGATAAACCACCCAGGGACCACTGTAAATAAAGATAAACCACCCAGGGACCACTGTAAATAAAGATAAACCACCCGGGGACCAATGTAAATAAAGAAAAACCACCCAGAGACCACTGGAAATAAAGGTAAACCACCCGGGCACCACTGTAAATAAAGATAAACCACCCGGGGACCACTGTAAATAAAGATAAACCACCCGGGAACCACTGTAAATAAAGATAAACCACCCAGGGACCACTGTAAATAAAGATAAACCACCCAGGAACCACTGTAAATAAAGATAAACCACCCAGGGACCACTGTAAATAAAGATAAACCACCCGGGGACCACTGTAAATGAAGATAAACCACCCAGGGACCACTGTAAATAAAGATGAACCACCCAGAGACCACTGTAAATAAAGATAAACCACCCAGGGACCACTGTAAATAACGATAAACCACCCAGAGACCACTGTAAATAAAGATAAACTACCCAGGGACCACTGTAAATAAAGATAAACCACTCAGGGACCACTGTAAATAACGATACACCACCCAGAGACCACTGTAAATAAAGATAAACTACCCAGGGACCACTGTAAATAAAGATAAACCACTCAGGGACCACTGTAAATAACGATACACCACCCAGAGACCACTGTAAATAAATATAAACCACCCAGGAACCACTGTAAATAAAGATAAACCACCCAGGGACCGCTGTAAATAAAGATAAACCACACAGAGACCACTGTAAATAAAGATAAACTACCCAGGGACCACTGTAAATAAAGATAAACCACTCAGGGACCACTGTAAATAACGATAAACCACCCAGAGAACACTGTAAATAAAGATAAACCAACCGGGGAACACTGTAAATAAAGATAAACCACCCAGGAACCACTGTAAATAAAGATAAACCACCCGGGGACCACTGTAAATAAAGATAAACCACCCAGGGACCACTGT
Organism: Scyliorhinus torazame; assembly: GCF_047496885.1. Taxonomy (NCBI): domain Eukaryota; kingdom Metazoa; phylum Chordata; class Chondrichthyes; order Carcharhiniformes; family Scyliorhinidae; genus Scyliorhinus; species Scyliorhinus torazame. Next base: position 79,975,758 of record NC_092729.1, on the reverse strand, counting down.
AAATAAAGATAAACCACCCAGGGACCACTGTAAATAAAGATAAACCACCCGGGGACCACTGTAAATAAAGATAAACCACCCAGGGACCACTGTAAATAAAGATAAACCACAGAGGAACCTCTGTAAATAAAGATAAACCACCCAGGGACCACTGTAAATAAAGATAAACCACCCGGGGACCACTGTAAATAAAGATAAACCACCCAGGGACCACTGTAAATAAAGATAAACCACACAGGGACCACTGTAAATAAAGATAAACCACCCGGGGACCACTGTAAATAAAGATAAACCACCCGGGGACCACTGTAAATAAAGATAAACCACCCGGGGACCACTGTAAATAAAGATAAATCACCCAGGGACCACTGTAAATAAAGATAAACCACCCGCGAACCACTGTAAATAAAGATAAACCACCCAGAGACCACTGTAAATAAAGATAAACCACCCAGAGACCACTGTAAATGAAGATAAACCAACCAGGGACCACTGTAAATAAAGATAAATCACCCAGGGACCACTGTAAATAAAGATAAACCACCCAGGGACCACTATAAATAAAGATAAACCACCCGGGGACCACTGTAAATAAAGATAAACCACCCAGGGACAACTGTAAATAAAGATAAACCACCCAGAGACCACTGTAAATAAAGATAAACCAAACAGGGACCACTGTAAATAAAGATAAATCACCCAGGGACCACTGTAAATAAAGATAAACCACACAGGGACCACTGTAAATAAAGTTAAACCACCCGGGGACCACTGTAAATAAAGATAAACCACCCAGGGACCACTGTAAATAAAGATAAACCACCCGGGGACCACTGTAAATGAAGATAAACCACCCGGGGACCACTGTAAATAAAGATAAACCATCCGGGGACCACTGTAAATAAAGATAAACCACCCAGAGACCACTGTAAATAAAGATAAACCAACCAGGGAATACTGTAAATAAAGATAAATCACCCAGGGACCACTGTAAATAAAGATAAACCACCCAGGGACCACTGTAAATAAAGATAAACCACCCAGGGACCACTGCAAATAAACATAAACCACCCAGAGACCACTGTAAATAAAGAGAAACCACACAGGGACCACTGTAAATAAAGATAAACCACACAGGGACCACTGTAAATAAATATAAACCACCCGGGGACCACTGTAAATAAAGATAAACCACCCAGGGACCACTGTAAATAAAGATAAACCACCCAGGGACCACTATAAATAAAGATAAACCACCCAGGGACCACTGTAAATAAAGATATACCACCCAGGAACCACTGTAAATAAAGATAAACCACACGGGGACCACTGTAAATATTTTAAACCACCCGGGGACCACTGTAAATAAAGATAAACCATCCAGGGACCAGTGTAAATAAAGATAAACCACCCAGGGACCACTGTAAATAAAGATAAACCACCCAGGAACCACTGTAAATAAAGATAAACCACCCGGGGACCACTGTAAATGAAGATAAACCACCCAGGGACCACAGTAAATAAAGATAAACCACCCAGGAACCACTGTAAATAAAGATAAACCACCCGGGGACCACTGTAAATAAAGATAAACCACCCAGGGACCACTGTAAATAAAGATAAACCACCCAGAGACCACTGTAAATAAAGATAAACCACCCAGGGACCACTGTAAATAAAGATAAACCAGCCGGGGACCACTGTAAATAAAGATAAACCACCCAGGGACCACTGTAAATAAAGATAAACCACCCAGAGACCACTGTAAATTAAGATAAACCACCCAGAGACCACTGTAAATAAAGATAAACCACCCGGGAACCACTGTAAATAAAGATAAACCACCCAGAGACCACTGTAAATAAAGATAAACCACCCGGGAACCACTGTAAATAAAGATAAACCACCCAGGGACCACTGTAAATAAAGATAAACCACCCGGGAACCACTGTAAATAAAGATATACCACACAGAGACCACTGTAAATAAAGATAAACCACCCGGGGACCACTGTAAATAAAGATAAACCACCCGGGGACCACTGTAAATAAAGATAAACCACCCAGAGACCACTGTAAATAAAGATAAACCACACGGGGACCAGTGTAAATAAAGATAAACCACCCAGGGACCACTGTAAATAAAGATAAACCACACAGGGACCACTGTAAATAAAGATAAACCACAAAGGGACCACTGTAAATAAAGATAAACCACCCAGGGACCACTGTAAATAAAGATAAACCACTCGGGGACCACTGTAAATAAATATAAACCACCCAGGGACCACTGTAAATAAAGATAAACCACCCGGGGACCACTGTAAATCAAGATAAAATACCCGGGGACCACTGTAAATAAAGATAAACCACACAGGGACCACTGTAAATAAAGATAAACCACTCGGGGACCACTGTAAATAAAGAGAAACCATCCAGGGACCACTGTAAATAAAGATAAACCACCCAGGGACCACTGTAATTAAAGATAAACCACCCAGAGACCACTGTAAATAAAGATAAACCACCCAGGGACCACTGTAAATAAAGATAAACCACCCGGGGACAACTGTAAATGAAGAGAAACCACCCAGAGACCACTGTAAATAAAGATAAACCACCCAGGGACCACTGTAAATAAAGATAAACCACCCAGAGACCACTGTAAATAAAGATAAACCACCCAGGGACCACTGTAAATAAAGATAAACCACCCAGGGACCACTGTAAATAAAGATAAACCACCCAGGGACCACTGTAAATAAAGATACACCACCCAGAGACCACTGTAAATAAAGATAAACCACCCTGGGACCACTGTAAATAAAGATAAACCACCAGGGACCACTGTAAATAAAGATAAACCACCCAGGGACCACTGTAAATAAAGATAAAACACCCAGGGACCACTGTAAATAAAGATAAACCACCCAGGGACCACTGTAAATAAAGATATACCACCCAGGGATCACTGTAAATAAAGATAAACCACCCAGGGACCACTGTAAATAAAGATAAACCACCCAGGGACCACTGTAAATAAAGATAAACCACCCAGGGACCACTGTAAATAAAGATAAACAAACCAGGGACCACTGTAAATAAAGATACACCACCCAGAGACCACTGTAAATAAAGATAAACCACCCAGTAACCACTGTAAATAAAGATAAACCACCCAGGGACCACTGTCAATAAAGATACACCACCCTGGGACCACTGTAAATAAAGATAAACCACCAGGGACCACTGTAAATAAAGAAAAACCACCCAGGGACCACTGTAAATAAAGATAAACCACCCAGGGACCACTGTAAATAAAGATAAACCACCCAGGGACCACTGTAAATAAAGATAAACCACCGAGGGACCACTGTAAATAAAGATAAACCACCCAGTGACCAGTGTAAATAAAGATAAACCACCCAGGGACCACTGTAAATAAAGATAAACCACCCGGGACCACTGTAAATAAAGATAAACCACCCAGGGACCACTGTAAATAAAGATAAACCACCCAGAGACCACTGTAAATAAAGATGAACCACCCAGGGACCACTGTAAATAAAGATAAACCACCCAGGGACCACTGTAAATAAAGATAAACCACCCGGGAACCACTGTAAATAAAGATAAACCACCCAGGAACCACTGTAAATAAAGATAAACCACCCAGGGACCAGTGTATATAAAGATAAACCACCCAGGGACCACTGTATATAAAAATAAACCACCCGGGGACCACTGTAAATAAAGATAAACCACCCAGGGACCACTGTATATAAAGATAAACCACCCGGGGACCACTGTAAATAAAGATAAACCACCCGCGGTCCACTGTAAATAAAGATAAACCACCCAGGGACCACTGTAAATAAAGATAAACCACCCAGGGACCACTGTAAATAAAGATAAACCACCCAGGGACCACTGAAAATAAAGATAAACAACCCAGAGACCTCTGTAAATAAAGATAAGACACCCAGAGACCACTGTAAATAAAGATAAACCACCCAGGGACCACTGTAAATTAAGATAAACTACCCAGGGACCACTGTAAATGAAGATAAACCACCCAGGGACCACTGTAAATAAATATAAACGACCCAGGGGCCACTGTAAATAAAGATAAACCACCCAGAGACCACTGTAAATAAAGATAAACCACCCAGGGACCACTGTAAATAAAGATAAACCACCCAGGGACCACTGTAAATAAAGATAAACCACCCGGGGACCAATGTAAATAAAAAAAACCACCCAGAGACCACTGGAAATAAAGGTAAACCACCCGGGCACGACTGTAAATAAAGATAAACCACCCGGGGACAACTGTAAATAAAGATAAAGCGCCCGGGAACCACTGTAAATAAAGATAAACCACCCAGGGACCACTGTAAATAAAGATAAACCACCCAGGAACCACTGTAAATAAAGATAAACCACCCAGGGACCACTGTAAATAAAGATAAACCACCCGGGGACCACTGTAAATGAAGATAAACCACCCAGGGACCACTGTAAATAAAGATGAACCACCCAGAGACCACTGTAAATAAAGATAAACCACCCAGGGACCACTGTAAATAACGATAAACCACCCAGAGACCACTGTAAATAAAGATAAACTACCCAGGGACCACTGTAAATAAAGATAAACCACTCAGGGACCACTGTAAATAACGATACACCACCCAGAGACCACTGTAAATAAAGATAAACTACCCAGGGACCACTGTAAATAAAGATAAACCACTCAGGGACCACTGTAAATAACGATACACCACCCAGAGACCACTGTAAATAAAGATAAACCACCCAGGAACCACTGTAAATAAAGATAAACCACCCAGGGACCGCTGTAAATAAAGATAAACCACACAGAGACCACTGTAAATAAAGATAAACTACCCAGGGACCACTGTAAATAAAGATAAACCACCCAGGGACCACTGTAAATAACGATAAACCACCCAGAGACCACTGTAAATAAAGATAAACCAACCGGGGAACACTGTAAATAAAGATAAACCACCCAGGAACCACTGTAAATAAAGATAAACCACCCGGGGACCACTGTAAATAAAGATAAACCACCCAGGGACCACTGTAAATAAAGATAAACCACCCAGGGACCACTGTAAATAAAGATAAACCACCCGGGGACCACTGTAAATAAAGATAAACCACCCAGGGACCACTGTAAATAAAGATAAACCACACAGGGACCACTGTAAATAAAGGTAAACCACCCGGGGACCACTGTAAATAAAGATAAACCACCCGGGGACCACTGTAAATAAAGATAAACCACCCGGGGACCACTGTAAATAAAGATAAACCACCCAGGGACCACTGTAAATAAAGATAAACCACCCGGGAACCACTGTAAATAAAGATAAACCACCCAGAGACCACTGTAAATAAAGATAAACCACCCAGAGACCACTGTAAATGAAGATAAACCAACCAGGGACCACTGTAAATAAAGATAAATCACCCAGGGACCACTGTAAATAAAGATAAACCACCCAGGGACCACCGTAAATAAAGATAAACCACCCGGGGACCACTGTAAATAAAGATAAACCACCCAGGGACAACTGTAAATAAAGATAAACCACCCGGGGACCACTGTAAATAACGATACACCACCCAGAGACCACTGTAAATAAAGATAAACCACCCAGGAACCACTGTAAATAAAGATAAACCACCCAGGGACCGCTGTAAATAAAGATAAACCACACAGAGACCACTGTAAATAAAGATAAACTACCCAGGGACCACTGTAAATAAAGATAAACCACCCAGGGACCACTGTAAATAACGATAAACCACCCAGAGACCACTGTAAATAAAGATAAACCAACCGGGGAACACTGTAAATAAAGATAAACCACCCAGGAACCACTGTAAATAAAGATAAACCACCCGGGGACCACTGTAAATAAAGATAAACCACCCAGGGACCACTGTAAATAAAGATAAACCACCCAGGGACCACTGTAAATAAAGATAAACCACCCGGGGACCACTGTAAATAAAGATAAATCACCCAGGGACCACTGTAAATAAAGATAAACCACACAGGAACCACTGTAAATAAAGATAAACCACCCAGGGACCACTGTAAATAAAGATAAACCACCCGGGGACCACTGTAAATAAAGATAAACCACCCAGGGACCACTGTAAATAAAGATAAACCACACAGGGACCACTGTAAATAAAGATAAACCACCCGGGGACAACTGTAAATAAAGATAAACCACCCGGGGACCACTGTAAATAAAGATAAACCACCCGGGGACCACTGTAAATAAAGATAAACCACCCAGGGACCACTGTAAATAAAGATAAACCACCCGGGAACCACTGTAAATAAAGATAAACCACCCAGAGACCACTGTAAATAAAGATAAACCACCCAGAGACCACTGTAAATGAAGATAAACCAACCAGGGACCACTGTAAATAAAGATAAATCACCCAGGGACCACGGTAAATAAAGATAAACCACCCAGGGACCACCGTAAATAAAGATAAACCACCCGGGGACCACTGTAAATAAAGATAAACCACCCAGGGACAACTGTAAATAAAGATAAACCACCCGGGGACCACTGTAAATAAAGATAAACCACCCAGAGACCACTGTAAATAAAGATAAACCACCCAGAGACCACTGTAAATAAAGATAAACCAACCAGGGACCACTGTAAATAAAGATAAATCACCCAGGGACCACTGTAAATAAAGATAAACCACCCAGGGACCACTGTAAATAAAGTTAAACCACCCGGGGACCACTGTAAATAAAGATAAACCACCCAGGGACCACTGTAAATAAAGATAAACCACCCGGGGACCACTGTAAATGAAGATAAACCACCCGGGGACCACTGTAAATAAAGATAAACCATCCGGGGACCACTGTAAATAAAGATAAACCACCCAGAGACCACTGTAAATAAAGATAAACCAACCAGGGAATACTGTAAATAAAGATAAATCACCCAGGGACCACTGTAAATAAAGATAAACCACCCAGGGACCACTGTAAATAAAGATAACCCACCCAGGGACCACTGCAAATAAAGATAAACCACCCAGAGACCACTGTAAATAAAGATAAACCACACAGGGACCACTGTAAATAAAGATAAACCACACAGGGACCACTGTAAATAAATATAAACCACCCGGGGACCACTGTAAATAAAGATAAACCACCCAGGGACCACTGTAAATAAAGATAAACCACCCAGGGACCACTGTAAATAAAGATAAACCACCCAGGGACCACTGTAAATAAAGATATACCACCCAGGAACCACTGTAAATAAAGATAAACCACACGGGGACCACTGTAAATATTTTAAACCACCCGGGGACCACTGTAAATAAAGAGAAACCATCCAGGGACCAGTGTAAATTAAGATAAACCACCCAGGGACCACTGTAAATAAAGATAAACCACCCAGGAACCACTGTAAATAAAGATAAACCACCCGGGGACCACTGTAAATGAAGATAAACCACCCAGGGACCACTGTAAATAAAGATAAACCACACAGGGACCACTGTAAATAAAGATATACCACCCAGGGATCACTGTAAATAAAGATAAACCACCCAGGGACCACTGTAAATAAAGATAAACCACCCAGGGACCACTGTAAATAAAGATAAACCACCCAGGGACCACTGTAATTAAAGATAAACAACCCAGGGACCACTGTAAATAAAGATACACCACCCAGAGACCACTGTAAATAAAGATAAACCACCCAGGAACCACTGTAAATAAAGATAAACCACCCAGGGACCACTGTCAATAAAGATACACCACCCTGGGACCACTGTAAATAAAGATAAACCACCAGGGACCACTGTAAATAAAGAAAAACCACCCAGGGACCACTGTAAATAAAGATAAACCACCCAGGGACCACTGTAAATAAAGATAAACCACCCAGGGACCACTGTAAATAAAGATAAATCACCGAGGGACCACTGTAAATAAAGATAAACCACCCAGTGACCAGTGTAAATAAAGATAAACCACCCAGGGACCACTGTAAATAAAGATAAACCACCCGGGACCACTGTAAATAAAGATAAACCACCCAGGGACCACTGTAAATAAAGATAAACCACCCAGAGACCACTGTAAATAAAGATGAACCACCCAGGGACCACTGTAAATAAAGATAAACCACCCAGGGACCACTGTAAATAAAGATAAACCACCCGGGAACCACTGTAAATAAAGATAAACCACCCAGGAACCACTGTAAATAAAGATAAACCACCCAGGGACCACTGTATATAAAGATAAACCACCCAGGGACCACTGTATATAAAAATAAACCACCCGGGGACCACTGTAAATAAAGATAAACCACCCAGGGACCACTGTATATAAAGATAAACCACCCGGGGACCACTGTAAATAAAGATAAACCACCCGCGGTCCACTGTAAATAAAGATAAACCACCCAGGGACCACTGTAAATAAAGATAAACCACCCAGGGACCACAGTAAATAAAGATAAACTACCCAGGGACCACTGAAAATAAAGATAAACAAACCCGAGACCTCTGTAAATAAAGATAAGACACCCAGAGACCACTGTAAATAAAGATAAACCACCCAGGGACCACTGTAAATTAAGATAAACTACCCAGGGACCACTGTAAATGAAGATAAACCACCCAGGGACCACTGTAAATAAATATAAACGACCCAGGGGCCACTGTAAATAAAGATAAACCACCCAGAGACCACTGTAAATAAAGATAAACCACCCAGGGACCACTGTAAATAAAGATAAACCACCCAGGGACCACTGTAAATAAAGATAAACCACCCGGGGACCAATGTAAATAAAGAAAAACCACCCAGAGACCACTGGAAATAAAGGTAAACCACCCGGGCACCACTGTAAATAAAGATAAACCACCCGGGGACCACTGTAAATAAAGATAAACCACCCGGGAACCACTGTAAATAAAGATAAACCACCCAGGGACCACTGTAAATAAAGATAAACCACCCAGGAACCACTGTAAATAAAGATAAACCACCCAGGGACCACTGTAAATAAAGATAAACCACCCGGGGACCACTGTAAATGAAGATAAACCACCCAGGGACCACTGTAAATAAAGATGAACCACCCAGAGACCACTGTAAATAAAGATAAACCACCCAGGGACCACTGTAAATAACGATAAACCACCCAGAGACCACTGTAAATAAAGATAAACTACCCAGGGACCACTGTAAATAAAGATAAACCACTCAGGGACCACTGTAAATAACGATACACCACCCAGAGACCACTGTAAATAAAGATAAACTACCCAGGGACCACTGTAAATAAAGATAAACCACTCAGGGACCACTGTAAATAACGATACACCACCCAGAGACCACTGTAAATAAAGATAAACCACCCAGGAACCACTGTAAATAAAGATAAACCACCCAGGGACCGCTGTAAATAAAGATAAACCACACAGAGACCACTGTAAATAAAGATAAACTACCCAGGGACCACTGTAAATAAAGATAAACCACCCAGGGACCACTGTAAATAACGATAAACCACCCAGAGACCACTGTAAATAAAGATAAACCAACCGGGGAACACTGTAAATAAAGATAAACCACCCAGGAACCACTGTAAATAAAGATAAACCACCCGGGGACCACTGTAAATAAAGATAAACCACCCAGGGACCACTGTAAATAAAGATAAACCACCCAGGGACCACTGTAAATAAAGATAAACCACCCGGAGACCACTGTAAATAAAGATAAACCACCCAGGGACCACTGTAAATAAAGATAAACCACACAGGAACCTCTGTAAATAAAGATAAACCACCCAGGGACCACTGTAAATAAAGATAAACCACCCGGGGACCACTGTAAATAAAGATAAACCACCCAGGGACCACTGTAAATAAAGATAAACCACACAGGGACCACTGTAAATAAAGATAAACCACCCGGGGACCACTGTAAATAAAGATAAACCACCCGGGGACCACTGTAAATAAAGATAAACCACCCGGGGACCACTGTAAATAAAGATAAACCACCCAGGGACCACTGTAAATAAAGATAAACCACCCGGGAACCACTGTAAATAAAGATAAACCACCCAGAGACCACTGTAAATAAAGATAAACCACCCAGAGACCACTGTAAATGAAGATAAACCAACCAGGGACCACTGTAAATAAAGATAAATCACCCAGGGACCACTGTAAATAAAGATAAACCACCCAGGGACCACTGTAAATAAAGATAAACCACCCGGGGACCACTGTAAATAAAGATAAACCACCCAGGGACAACTGTAAATAAAGATAAACAACCCGGGGACCACTGTAAATAAAGATAAACCACCCAGAGACCACTGTAAATAAAGATAAACCACCCAGAGACCACTGTAAATAAAGATAAACCAACCAGGGACCACTGTAAATAAAGATAAATCACCCAGGGACCACTGTAAATAAAGATAAACCACCCAGGGACCACTGTAAATAAAGTTAAACCACACGGGGACCACTGTAAATAAAGATAAACCACCCAGGGACCACTGTAAATAAAGATAAACCACCCGGGGACCACTGTAAATGAAGATAAACCACCCGGGGACCACTGTAAATAAAGATAAACCATCCGGGGACCACTGTAAATAAAGTTAAACCACCCAGAGACCACTGTAAATAAAGATAAACCAACCAGGGAATACTGTAAATAAAGATAAATCACCCAGGGACCACTGTAAATAAAGATAAACCACCCAGGGACCACTGTAAATAAAGATAAGCCACCCAGGGACCACTGCAAATAAAGATAAACCACCCAGAGACCACTGTAAATAAAGATAAACCACACAGGGACCACTGTAAATAAAGATAAACCACACAGGTACCACTGTAAATAAATATAAACCACCCGGGGACCACTGTAAATAAAGATAAACCACCCAGGGACCACTGTAAATAAAGATAAACCACCCAGGGACCACTGTAAATAAAGATAAACCACCCAGGGACCACTGTAAATAAAGATATACCACCCAGGAACCACTGTAAATAAAGATAAACCACACGGGGACCACTGTAAATATTTTAAACCACCCGGGGACCGCTGTAAATAAAGATAAACCACACAGAGACCACTGTAAATAAAGATAAACTACCCAGGGACCACTGTAAATAAAGATAAACCACCCAGGGACCACTGTAAATAACGATAAACCACCCAGAGACCACTGTAAATAAAGATAAACCAACCGGGGAACACTGTAAATAAAGATAAACCACCCAGGAACCACTGTAAATAAAGATAAACCACCCGGGGACCACTGTAAATAAAGATAAACCACCCAGGGACCACTGTAAATAAAGATAAACCACCCAGGGACCACTGTAAATAAAGATAAACCACCCGGAGACCACTGTAAATAAAGATAAACCACCCAGGGACCACTGTAAATAAAGATAAACCACACAGGAACCTCTGTAAATAAAGATAAACCACCCAGGGACCACTGTAAATAAAGATAAACCACCCGGGGACCACTGTAAATAAAGATAAACCACCCAGGGACCACTGTAAATAAAGATAAACCACACAGGGACCACTGTAAATAAAGATAAACCACCCGGGGACCACTGTAAATAAAGATAAACCACCCGGGGACCACTGTAAATAAAGATAAACCACCCGGGGACCACTGTAAATAAAGATAAACCACCCAGGGACCACTGTAAATAAAGATAAACCACCCGGGAACCACTGTAAATAAAGATAAACCACCCAGAGACCACTGTAAATAAAGATAAACCACCCAGAGACCACTGTAAATGAAGATAAACCAACCAGGGACCACTGTAAATAAAGATAAATCACCCAGGGACCACTGTAAATAAAGATAAACCACCCAGGGACCACTGTAAATAAAGATAAACCACCCGGGGACCACTGTAAATAAAGATAAACCACCCAGGGACAACTGTAAATAAAGATAAACCACCCGGGGACCACTGTAAATAAAGATAAACCACCCAGAGACCACTGTAAATAAAGATAAACCACCCAGAGACCACTGTAAATAAAGATAAACCAACCAGGGACCACTGTAAATAAAGATAAATCACCCAGGGACCACTGTAAATAAAGATAAACCACCCAGGGACCACTGTAAATAAAGTTAAACCACCCGGGGACCACTGTAAATAAAGATAAACCACCCAGGGACCACTGTAAATAAAGATAAACCACCCGGGGACCACTGTAAATGAAGATAAACCACCCGGGGACCACTGTAAATAAAGATAAACCATCCGGGGACCACTGTAAATAAAGTTAAACCACCCAGAGACCACTGTAAATAAAGATAAACCAACCAGGGAATACTGTAAATAAAGATAAATCACCCAGGGACCACTGTAAATAAAGATAAACCACCCAGGGACCACTGTAAATAAAGATAAGCCACCCAGGGACCACTGCAAATAAAGATAAACCACCCAGAGACCACTGTAAATAAAGATAAACCACACAGGGACCACTGTAAATAAAGATAAACCACACAGGTACCACTGTAAATAAATATAAACCACCCGGGGACCACTGTAAATAAAGATAAACCACCCAGGGACCACTGTAAATAAAGATAAACCACCCAGGGACCACTGTAAATAAAGATAAACCACCCAGGGACCACTGTAAATAAAGATATACCACCCAGGAACCACTGTAAATAAAGATAAACCACACGGGGACCACTGTAAATATTTTAAACCACCCGGGGACCACTGTAAATAAAGAGAAACCATCCAGGGACCAGTGTAAATAAAGATAAACCACCCAGGGACCACTGTAAATAAAGATAAACCACCCAGGAACCACTGTAAATAAAGATAAACCACCCGGGGACCACTGTAAATGAAGATAAACCACCCAGGGACCACTGTAAATAAAGATAAACAACCCAGGAACCACTGTAAATAAAGATAAACCACCCGGGGACCACTGTAAATAAAGATAAACCACCCAGGGACCACTGTAAATAAAGATAAACCACCCAGAGACCACTGTAAATAAAGATAAACCACCCAGGGACCACTGTAAATAAAGATAAACCACCCGGGGACCACTGTAAATAAAGATAAACCACCCAGGGACCACTGTAAATAAAGATAAATCACCCAGAGACCACTGTAAATTAAGATAAACCACCCAGAGACCACTGTAAATAAAGATAAACCACCCGGGAACCACTGTAAATAAAGATAAACCACCCAGAGACCACTGTAAATAAAGATAAACCACCCGGGAACCACTGTAAATAAAGATAAACCACCCAGGGACCACTGTAAATAAAGATAAACCACCCGGGAACCACTGCAAATAAAGATATACCACACAGAGACCACTGTAAATAAAGATAAACCACCCGGGGACCACTGTAAATAAAGATAAACCACCCGGGGACCACTGTAAATAAAGATAAACCACCCAGAGACCACTGTAAATAAAGATAAACCACCCGGGGACCAGTGTAAATAAAGATAAACCACCCGGGGACCACTGTAAATAAAGATAAACCACACAGGGACCACTGTAAATAAAGATAAACCACAAAGGGACCACTGTAAATAAAGATAAACCACCCAGGGACCACTGTAAATAAAGATAAACCACTCGGGGACCACTGTAAATAAATATAAACCACTCAGGGACCACTGTAAATAAAGATAAACCACCCGGGGACCACTGTAAATCAAGATAAAATACCCGGGGACCACTGTAAATAAAGATAAACCACACAGCGACCACTGTAAATAAAGATAAACCACTCGGGGACCACTGTAAATAAAGAGAAACCATCCAGGGACCACTGTAAATAAAGATAAACCACCCAGGGACCACTGTAATTAAAGATAAAACACCCAGAGACCACTGTAAATAAAGATAAACCACCTAGGGACCACTGTAAATAAAGATAAACCACCCGGGGACAACTGTAAATAAAGAGAAACCACCCAGAGACCACTGTAAATAAAGATAAACCACCCAGGGACCACTGTAAATAAAGATAAACCACCCAGAGACCACTGTAAATAAAGATAAACCACCCAGGGACCACTGTAAATAAAGATAAACCACCCAGGGACCACTGTAAATAAAGATAAACCACCCAGGGACCACTGTAAATAAAGATACACCACCCAGAGACCACTGTAAATAAAGATAAACCACCCTGGGACCACTGTAAATAAAGATAAACCACCAGGGACCACTGTAAATAAAGATAAACCACCCAGGGACCACTGTAAATAAAGATAAACCACCCAGCGACAACTGTAAATTAAGATAAACCACCCAGGGACCACTGTAAATAAAGATATACCACCCAGGGATCACTGTAAATAAAGATAAACCACCCAGGGACCACTGTAAATAAAGATAAACCACCCAGGGACCACTGTAAATAAAGATAAACCACCCAGGTCCCACTGTAAATAAAGATAAACAACCCAGGGACCACTGTAAATAAAGATACACCACCCAGAGACCACTGTAAATAAAGATAAACCACCCAGGAACCACTGTAAATAAAGATAAACCACCCAGGGACCACTGTCAATAAAGATACACCACCCTGGGACCACTGTAAATAAAGATAAACCACCAGGGACCACTGTAAATAAAGAAAAACCACCCAGGGACCACTGTAAATAAAGATAAACCACCCAGGGACCACTGTAAATAAAGATAAACCACCCAGGGACCACTGTAAATAAAGATAAACCACCGAGGGACCACTGTAAATAAAGATAAACCACCCAGTGACCAGTGTAAATAAAGATAAACCACCCAGGGACCACTGTAAATAAAGATAAACCACCCGGGACCACTGTAAATAAAGAAAAACCACCCAGGGACCACTGTAAATAAAGATAAACCACCCAGAGACCACTGTAAATAAAGATAAACCACCCAGGTACCACTTTAAATAAAGATAAACCACCCAGGGACCACTGTAAATAAAGATAAACCACCCAGGGTCCACTGTAAATAAAGATAAACCACCCGGGGACTACTGTAAATAAAGATAAACAACCCAGGGACCACTGTAATAAAGATACACCACCCAGAGACCACTGTAAATAAAGATAAACCACCCAGGAACCACTGTAAATAAAGATAATCCACCCAGGGACCACTGTAAATAAAGATACACCACCCAGAGACCACTGTAAATAAAGATAAACCACCCTGGGACCACTGTAAATAAAGATAAACCACCCAGGGACCACTGTAAATAAAGATAAACCACCCAGGGACCACTGTAAATAAAGATAAACCACCCAGGGACCACTGTAAATAAAGATAAACCACCCAGGGACCACTGTAAATAAAGATATACCACCCAGGGATCACTGTAACTAAAGATAAACCACCCAGGGACCACTGTAAATAAAGATAAACCACCCAGGGACCACTGTAAATAAAGATAAACCACCCAGGGACCACTGTAAATAAAGATAAACAACCCAGGGACCACTGTAAATAAAGATACACCACCCAGAGAACACTGTAAATAAAGATAAACCACCCAGGAACCACTGTAAATAAAGATAAACCACCCAGGGACCACTGTCAATAAAGATACACCACCCTGGGACCACTGTAAATAAAGATAAACCACCAGGGACCACTGTAAATAAAGAAAAACCACCCAGGGACCACTGTAAATAAAGATAAACCACCCAGGGACCACTGTAAATAAAGATAAACCACCCAGGGACCACTGTAAATAAAGATAAACCACCGAGGGACCACTGTAAATAAAGATAAACCACCCAGTGACCAGTGTAAATAAAGATAAACCACCCAGGGACCACTGTAAATAAAGATAAACCACCCGGGACCACTGTAAATAAAGATAAACCACCCAGGGACCACTGTAAATAAAGATAAACCACCCGTGAACCACTGTAAATAAAGATAAACCGCCCAGGAACCACTGTAAATAAAGATAAAAAACCCAGGGAGCACTGTAAATAAAGATAAACCACCCGGAGACCACTGTAAATAAAGAGAAACCACCCAGGGACCACTGTAAATAAAGATAAACCACCCAGGGACAATGTAAATAAAGATAAACCACCCAGGGACCACTGTAAATAAATATAAACCACCCGGAGACCACTGTAAATAAAGATAAACCACCCAGAGACCACTGTAAATAAAGATAAACCACCCAGAGACCACTGTAAATAAAGATAAACCACCCAGGGACCAGTGTAAATAACGATAAACCACCCAGGGACCACTGTAAATAAAGATAAACCACCCAGGGACCAGTGTAAATAACGATAAACCACCCACGGACCACTGTAAATAAAGATAAACTACCCAGGGACCACTGTAAATAAAGATAAACCACCCAGGGACCACTGTAAATAACGATAAACCACCCAGAGACCATTGTAAATAAAGATAAACCACCCAGGAACCACTGTAAATAAAGATAAACCACCCAGGGACCATTGTAAATAAAGATAAACCACCCAGGAACCACTGTAAATAAAGATAAACCACCCGGGGACCACTGTAAATAAAGATAAACCACCCAGGGACCACTGTAAATAAAGATAAACCACACTGGGACCACTGTAATTAAAGATAAACCACCCAGGGACCACTGTAAATAAATATAAACCACCCGGAGACCACTGTAAATAAAGATAAACCACCCAGAGACCACTGTAAATAAAGATAAACTACCCAGAGACCACTGTAAATAAAGATAAACTACCGAGGGACCAGTGTAAATAACGATAAACCACCCAGGGACCACTGTAAATAACGATAAACCACCCAGAGACCACTGTAAATAAAGATAAACCACCCGGGGACCACTGTAAATAAAGATAAACCACCCAGGGACCACTGTAAATAAAGATAAACCACCCAGTGACCACTGTAAATAAAGATAAACCACCCAGGAACTTCTGTAAAAAAAGATAAACCACCCAGGGACCACTGTAAATAAAGATAAACCACCCAGGAACCACTGTAAATAAAGATAAACCACCCAGGGACCACTGTAAATAAAGATAAACCAACCAGGGACCACTGTAAATAAAGATAAACCACCCAGGGACCACTGTAAATAAAGATAAACCACCCGGGGACCACTGTAAATAAACATAAACCACACAGGGACCACTGTAAATAAAGATAAACCACCCAGGGACCACTGTAAATAAAGATAAACCACCCAGGGACCACTGTAAATAAAGATAAACCACCAGGGGACCACTGTAAATAAAGATAAAACACCCGGGGACCACTGTAAATAAAGATAAACCACCCAGAGACAACTGTAAATAAAGATAAACCACCCAGGGACCACTGTAAATAAAGATAAACCACCCAGAGACCACTGTAAATAAAGATTAACCACCCTGGGACCACTGTAAATAAAGATAAACCACCCAGGGACCACTGTAAATAAAGATAAACCACCCAGGGACCACTGTAAATAAAGATAAACCACCCGGGGACCACTGTAAATAAAGATAAACCACCCGGGGACCACTGTAAATAACGATAAACCACCCAGAGACCACTGTAAATAAAGATAAACCACCCAGGGACCACTGTAAATAAAGATAAACCACCCAGGAACCACTGTAAATAAAGATTAACAACCCGGGGACCACTGTAAATAAAGATAAACCACCCAGGGACCACTGTAAATAAAGATAAACCACCCAGGGACCACTGTAAATAAAGATAAACCACCCGGGGACCACTGTAAATAAAGATAAACCACCCAGGGACCACTGTAAATAAAGATAAACCACCCAGTGACCACTGTAAATAAAGATAAACCACCCAGGAACTTCTTTAAAAAAAGATAAACCACCCAGGGACAACTGTAAATAAAGATAAACCACCCAGGAACCACTGTAAATAAAGGTAAACCACCCAGGGACCACTGTAAATAAAGATAAACCACCCAGGGACCACTGTAAATAAAGATAAACCACCCGGGGACCACTGTAAATAAAGATAAACCACCCGGGGGCCACTGTAAATAACGATAAACCACCCAGAGACCACTGTAAATAAAGATAAACCACCCGGGGAACACTGTAAATAAAGATAAACCACCCAGGGACCACTGTAAATAAAGATAAACCACCCAGGAACCACTGTAAATAAAGATTAACAACCCGGGGACCACTGTAAATAAAGATAAACCACCCAGGGACCACTGTAAATAAAGATAAACCACCCAGGGACCACTGTAAATAAAGATAAACCACCCGGGGACCACTGTAAATAAAGATAAACCACCCAGGGACCACTGTAAATAAAGATAAACCACCCAGTGACCACTGTAAATAAAGATAAACCACCCAGGAACTTCTGTAAAAAAAGATAAACCACCCAGGGACCACTGTAAATAAAGATAAACCACCCAGGAACCACTGTAAATAAAGATAAACCACCCAGGGACCACTGTAAATAAAGATAAACCACCCAGGGACCACTGTAAATAAAGATAAACCACCCAGAGACCACTGTAAATAAAGATAAACCACCCGGGGACCACTGTAAATAAAGATAAACCACCCATGGACCACTGTAAATAAAGATAAACCACCCGAGGACCAATGTAAATAAAGATAAACCCCTCAGGGACCACTGTAAAAAAAGATACACCACCCGGGGACCACTGTAAATTAAGATAAACCACTCAGGGACCACTGTAAATTAAGATAAACCACCCAGAGACCACTGTAAATAAAGATAAACCACCCGCGGAACAATGTAAATAAAGATAAACCACTCAGGGACCACTGTAAATAAAGATAAACCACACAGGGACCACTGTAAATAAAGATAAACCACCCGTGGACCACTGTAAATAAAGATAAACCACACAGGGACCACTGTAAATAAAGATAAACCACACAGGGACCACTGTAAATAAAGATAAGCCACACAGGGACCACTGTAAATAAAGATAAACCACCCAGGGACCACTGTAAATAACGATAAACCACCCAGAGACCATTGTAAATAAAGATAAACCACCCAGGAACCACTGTAAATAAAGATAAACCACCCAGGGACCATTGTAAATAAAGATAAACCACCCAGGAACCACTGTAAATAAAGATAAACCACCCGGGGACCACTGTAAATAAAGATAAACCACCCAGGGACCACTGTAAATAAAGATAAACCACACAGGGACCACTGTAATTAAAGATAAACCACCCAGGGACCACTGTAAATAAATATAAACCACCCGGAGACCACTGTAAATAAAGATAAACCACCCAGAGACCACTGTAAATAAAGATAAACTACCCAGAGACCACTGTAAATAAAGATAAACCACCGAGGGACCAGTGTAAATAACGATAAACCACCCAGGGACCACTGTAAATAAAGATAAACCACCCAGGGACCAGTGTAAATAACGATAAACCACCCAGGGACCACTGTAAATAAAGATAAACTACCCAGGGACCACTGTAAATAAAGATAAACCACCCAGGGACCACTGTAAATAACGATAAACCACCCAGAGACCACTGTAAATAAAGATAAACCACCCAGGAACCACTGTAAATAAAGATAAACCACCCAGGGACCATTGTAAATAAAGATAAACCACCCAGGAACCACTGTAAATAAAGATAAACCACCCGGGACCACTGTAAATAAAGATAAACCACCCAGGGACCACTGTAAATAAAGATAAACCACACAGGGACCACTGTAAATAAAGAAAAACCACCCAGGGACCACTGTAAATAAAGATAAACTACCCAGGGACCACTGTAAATAAAGATAAACCACCCAGGGACCACTGTAAATAAAGATAAACCACCCAGGGACCACTGTAAATAAAGATAAACCACCCGGGGACCACTGTAAATAAAGATAAACCACCCGGGGGCCACTGTAAATAACGATAAACCACCCAGAGACCACTGTAAATAAAGATAAACCACCCGGGGAACACTGTAAATAAAGATAAACCACCCACGGACCACTGTAAATAAAGATAAACCACCCAGGAACCACTGTAAATAAAGATTAACAACCCGGGGACCACTGTAAGTAAAGATAAACCACCCAGGGACCACTGTAAATAAAGATAAACCACCCAGGGACCACTGTAAATAAAGATAAACCACCCGGGGACCACTGTAAATAAAGATAAACCACCCAGGGACCACTGTAAATAAAGATAAACCACCCAGTGACCACTGTAAATAAAGATAAACCACCCAGGAACTTCTGTAAAAAAAGATAAACCACCCAGGGACCACTGTAAATAAAGATAAACCACCCAGGAACCACTGTAAATAAAGATAAACCACCCAGGGACCACTGTAAATAAAGATAAACCACCCAGGGACCGCTGTAAATAAAGATAAACCACCCAGAGACCACTGTAAATAAAGATAAACCACCCGGGGACCACTGTAAATAAAGATAAACCACCCATGGACCACTGTAAATAAAGATAAACCACCCGGGGACCAATGTAAATAAAGATAAACCACTCAGGGAACGCTGTAAATAAAGATAAACCACTCAGGGACCACTGTAAATTAAGATAAACCACCCAGAGACCACTGTAAATAAAGATAAACCACCCGCGGACCAATGTAAATAAAGATAAACCACTCAGGGACCACTGTAAATAAAGATAAACCACACAGGGACCACTGTAAATAAAGATAAACCACCCGGGGACCACTGTAAATAAAGATAAACCACACAGGGACCACTGTAAATAAAGATAAACCACACAGGGACCACTGTAAATAAAGATAAGCCACACAGGGACCACTGTAAATAAAGATAAACCACACAGGGACCACTGTAAATAAAGATAAACCACCCGGGGACCACTGTAAATAAAGATAAACAACCCGGGGACCACTGTAAATAAAGATAAACCACCCGGGGACCACTGTAAATAAAGATAAACCACCCGGGGACCACTGTAAATAAACATAAACCACACAGGGACCACTGTAAATAAAGATAAACCACCCAGGGACCACTGTAAATAAAGATAAACCACCCAGGGACCACTGTAAATAAAGATAAACCACCAGGGGACCACTGTAAATAAAGATAAAACACCCGGGGACCACTGTAAATAAAGATAAACCACCCAGAGACAACTGTAAATAAAGATAAACCACCCAGGGACCACTGTAAATAAAGATAAACCACCCAGAGACCACTGTAAATAAAGATAAACCACCCTGGGACCACTGTAAATAAAGATAAACCACCCGGGGACCACTGTAAATAAACATAAACCACACAGGGACCACTGTAAATAAAGATAAACCACCCAGGGACCACTGTAAATAAAGATAAACCACCCAGGGACCACTGTAAATAAAGATAAACCACCAGGGGACCACTGTAAATAAAGATAAAACACCCGGGGACCACTGTAAATAAAGATAAACCACCCAGAGACAACTGTAAATAAAGATAAACCACCCAGGGACCACTGTAAATAAAGATAAACCACCCAGAGACCACTGTAAATAAAGATAAACCACCCTGGGACCACTGTAAATAAAGATAAACCACCCAGGGACCACTGTAAATAACGATAAACCACCCAGGGACCACTGTAAATAAAGATAAACCACCCGGGGACCACTGTAAATAAAGATAAACCACCCGGGGGCCACTGTAAATAACGATAAACCACCCAGAGACCACTGTAAATAAAGATAAACCACCCGGGGAACACTGTAAATAAAGATAAACCACCCAGGGACCACTGTAAATAAAGATAAACCACCCAGGAACCACTGTAAATAAAGATTAACAACCCGGGGACCACTGTAAATAAAGATAAACCACCCAGGGACCACTGTAAATAAAGATAAACCACCCAGGGACCACTGTAAATAAAGATAAACCACCCGGGGACCACTGTAAATAAAGATAAACCACCCAGGGACCACTGTAAATAAAGATAAACCACCCAGTGACCACTGTAAATAAAGATAAATCACCCAGGAACTTCTGTAAAAAAAGATAAACCACCCAGGGACCACTGTAAATAAAGATAAACCACCCAGGAACCACTGTAAATAAAGATAAACCACCCAGGGACCACTGTAAATAAAGATAAACCACCCAGGGACCACTGTAAATAAAGATAAACCACCCGGGGACCACTGTAAATAAAGATAAACCACACGGGGGCCACTGTAAATAACGATAAACCACCCAGAGACCACTGTAAATAAAGATAAACCACCCGGGGAACACTGTAAATAAAGATAAACCACCCAGGGACCACTGTAAATAAAGATAAACCACCCAGGAACCACTGTAAATAAAGATTAACAACCCGGGGACCACTGTAAATAAAGATAAACCACCCAGGGACCACTGTAAATAAAGATAAACCACCCAGGGACCACTGTAAATAAAGATAAACCACCCGGGGACCACTGTAAATAAAGATAAACCACCCAGGGACCACTGTAAATAAAGATAAACCACCCAGTGACCACTGTAAATAATTATAAACCACCCAGGAACTTCTGTAAAAAAAGATAAACCACCCAGGGACCACTGTAAATAAAGATAAACCACCCAGGAACCACTGTAAATAAAGATAAACCACCCAGGGACCACTGTAAATAAAGATAAACCACCCAGGGACCACTGTAAATAAAGATAAACCACCCAGAGACCACTGTAAATAAAGATAAACCACCCGGGGACCACTGTAAATAAAGATAAACCACCCATGGACCACTGTAAATAAAGATAAACCACCCGGGGACCAATGTAAATAAAGATAAACCACTCAGGGACCACTGTAAATAAAGATAAACCACTCAGGGACCACTGTAAATTAAGATAAACCACCCAGAGACCACTGTAAATAAAGATAAACCACCCGCGGACCAATGTAAATAAAGATAAACCACTCAGGGACCACTGTAAATAAAGATAAACCACACAGGGACCACTGTAAATAAAGATAAACCACCCGGGGACCACTGTAAATAAAGATAAACCACACAGGGACCACTGTAAATAAAGATAAACCACACAGGGACCACTGTAAATAAAGATAAGCCACACAGGGACCACTGTAAATAAAGATAAACCACACAGGGACCACTGTAAACAAAGATAAACCACCCGGGGACCACTGTAAATAAAGATAAACAACCCGGGGACCACTGTAAATAAAGATAAACCACCCGGGGACCACTGTAAATAAAGATAAACCACCCGGGGACCACTGTAAATAAACATAAACCACACAGGGACCACTGTAAATAAAGATAAACCACCCAGGGACCACTGTAAATAAAGATAAATCACCCAGGGACCACTGTAAATAAAGATAAACCACCCAGGGACCACTGTAAATAAAGGTAAACCACCCGGGAACCACTGTAAATAAAGATAAAACACCCGGGGACCACTGTAAATATAGATAAACCACCCAGGGACCACTGCAAAAAAAATAAAAAACACCCAGGGACCACTGTAAATAAAGATAAACCACCCAGGGACCACTGTAAATTAAGATAAACCACCCAGGGACCACTGTAAATAAAGATAAACCACCCAGGGACCACTGGAAATAAAGATAAACCACCCGGGAACCACTGTAAATAAAGATAAACCACCCAGGGACCACTGTAAATGAAGATAAACCACCCAGGGACCACTGCAAATAAAGATAAACCACCCAGCGTCCACTGTAAATGAAGATAAACCACCCAGGGACCACTGTAAATAAAGATAAACCACCCGGGAACCACTGTAAATAAAGATAAAACACCCGGGGACCACTGTAAATATAGATAAACCACCCAGGGACCACTGCAAATAAAGATAAACTACCCAGGGACCACTGTAAATAAAGATAAACCACCCAGGGACCACTGTAAATTAAGATAAACCACCCAGGGACCACTGTAAATAAAGATAAACCACCCAGGAACCACTGTAAATAAAGATAAACCACCCAGGGACCACTGTAAATAAAGATAAACCACCCGGGAACCACTGTAAATAAAGATAAACCACCCAGGGACCACTGTAAATGAAGATAAACCACCCAGGGACCACTGTAAATAAAGATAAACCACCCAGGAACCACTGTAAATAAAGATAAACCACCCAGGGACCACTGTAAATAAAGATAAACCACCCGCGAACCACTGTAAATAAAGATAAACCACCCGGGAACCACTGTAAATAAAGATAAACCACCCAGGGACCACTGTAAATAAAGATAAACCACCCGGGGACCACTGTAAATAAAGATAAATCACACAGGGACCACTGTAAATAAAGATAAACCACCCAGTGACCACTGTAAATAAAGATAAACCACCCAGGAACCTCGGTAAAAAAAGATAAACCACCCAGGGACCACTGTAAAAAAAGATAAACCACCCGGGGACCACTGTAAATAAAGATAAACCACCCGGGGACGACTGTAAATAAATATAAACCACCCAGGAACCACTGTAAATAAAGATAAATCACCCGGGGACCACTGTAAATAAAGATAAACCGCCCAGGAACCACTGTAAATAAAGATAAACCACCCAGGGACAACTGTAAATAAAGATAAACCACCCGGGGACCACTGTAAATAAAGAGAAACCACCCAGGGACCATTGTAAATAAAGATAAACCACACAGGGACCACTGTAATTAAAGATAAACCACCCAGGGACCACTGTAAATCAATATAAACCACCCGGAGACCACTGTAAATAAAGATAAACCACCCAGAGACCACTGGAAATAAAGATAACCCACCCAGAGACCACTGTAAATAAAGATAAACCACCGAGGGACCAGTGTAAATAACGATAAACCACCCAGGGACCACTGTAAATAAAGATAAACCAATCAGGGACCAGTGTAAATAACGATAAACCACCCAGGGACCACTGTAAATAAAGATAAACTACCCAGGGACCACTGTAAATAAAGATAAACCACCCAGAGACCACTGTAAATAAAGATAAACCACCCAGGAACCACTGTAAATAAAGATAAACCACCCAGGGACCATTGTAAATAAAGATAAACCACCCAGGAACCACTGTAAATAAAGATAAACCACCCGGGGACCACTGTAAATAAAGATAAACCACCCAGGGACCACTGTAAATAAAGATAAACCACACAGGGACCACTGTAAATAAAGAAAAACCACCCAGGGACCACTGTAAATAAAGATAAACCACACAGAGACCACTGTAAATAAAGATGAACTACCCAGGGACCACTGTAAATAAAGATAAACTACCCAGGGACCACTGTAAATAAAGATAAATCACCCAGGGACCACTGTAAATAAAGATAAACCACCCGGGGACCACTGTAAATAAAGATAAACCACCCGGGGACCACTGTAAATAACGGTAAACCACCCAGAGACCACTGTAAATAAAGATAAACCACCCGGGGAACACTGTAAATAAAGATAAACCACCCGGGGACCACTGTAAATAAAGATAAACAACCCGGGGACCACTGTAAATAAAGATAAACCACCCGGGGACCACTGTAAATAAAGATAAACCACCCGGGGACCACTGTAAATAAACATAAACCACACAGGGACCACTGTAAATAAAGATAAACCACCCGGGGACCACTGTAAATAAACATAAACCACACAGGGACCACTGTAAATAAAGATAAACCACCCAGGGGCCACTGTAAATAAAGATAAACCACCCAGGGACCACTGTAAATAAAGACAAACCACCAGGGGACCACTGTAAATAAAGATAAAACACCCGGGGACCACTGTAAATAAAGATAAACCACCCAGAGACAACTGTAAATAAAGATAAACCACCCAGGGACCACTGTAAATAAAGATAAACCATCCGGGGACCACTGTAAATAAAGATAAACCACCCGGGAACCACTGTAAATAAAGATAAACCACCCAGGGACCCTGCAAATAAAGATAAACCACCCAGGGACCACTGAAAATAAAGATAAACCACCCGGGAACCACTGTAAATAAAGATAAAACACCCGGGGACCACTGTAAATATAGATAAACCACCCAGGGACCACTGCAAATAAAGATAAACCACCCAGGGACCACTGTAAATAAAGATAAACCACCCAGGGACCACTGTAAATTAAGATAAACCACCCAGGGACCACTGTAAATAAAGATAAACCACCCAGGAACCACTCTAAATAAAGATAAACCACCCAGGGACCACTGTAAATAAAGATAAACCACCCGGGGACCACTGTAAATAAAGATAAACCACCCGGGAACCACTGTAAATAAAGATAAACCACCCAGGGACCACTGTAAATAAAGATGAACCACCCAGGGACCACTGTAAATAAAGATAAACCACCCAGGAACCACTGTAAATAAAGATAAACCACCCAGGGACCACTGTAAATAAAGATAAACCACCCGGGGACCACTGTAAATAAAGATAAACCACCCGGGGACCACTGTAAATAAAGATAAACCACACAGGGACCACTGTAAATAAAGATAAACCACCCAGTGACCACTGTAAATAAAGATAAACCACCCAGGAACCTCTGTAAAAAAAGATAAACCACCCTGGGACCACTGTAAAAAAAGATAAACCACCCGGGGACCACTGTAAATAAAGATAAACCACCCGGGGACCACAGTAAATAAATATAAACCACCCAGGAACCACTGTAAATAAAGATAAACCACCCGGGGACCACTGTAAATAAAGATAAACCGCCCAGGATCCACTGTAAATAAAGATAAACCACCCAGGGACCACTGTAAATAAAGATAAACCACCCGGGGACCACTGTAAATAAAGAGAAACCACCCAGGGACCACTGTAAATAAAGATAAACCATCCGGGGACCACTGTAAATAAAGATAAACCACCCGGGAGCCACTGTAAATAAAGATAAACCACCCAGGGACCACTGTAAATAAAGATGAACCACCCAGGGACCACTGTAAATAAAGATAAACCACCCAGGAACCACTGTAAATAAAGATAAACCACCCAGGGACCACTGTAAATAAAGATAAACCACCCGGGGACCACTGTAAATAAAGATAAACCACCCGGGGACCACTGTAAATAAAGATAAACCACACAGGGACCACTGTAAATAAAGATAAACCACCCAGTGACCACTGTAAATAAAGATAAACCACCCAGGAACCTCTGTAAAAAAAGATAAACCACCCAGGGACCACTGTAAAAAAAGATAAACCACCCGGGGACCACTGTAAATAAAGATAAACCACCCGGGGACCACAGTAAATAAATATAAACCACCCAGGAACCACTGTAAATAAAGATAAACCACCCGGGGACCACTGTAAATAAAGATAAACCGCCCAGGATCCACTGTAAATAAAGATAAACCACCCAGGGACCACTGTAAATAAAGATAAACCACCCGGGGACCACTGTAAATAAAGAGAAACCACCCAGGGACCACTGTAAATAAAGATAAACCATCCGGGGACCACTGTAAATAAAGATAAACCACCCGGGAACCACTGTAAATAAAGATAAACCACCCAGGGACCACTGTAAATAAAGATAAACCACCCAGGGACCACTGTAAATAAAGATAAACCACCCAGGGACCACTGTAAATGAAGATAAACCACCCAGGAACCACTGTAAATAAAGATAAACCACCCAGGGACCACTGTAAATAAAGATAAACCACCCGGGAACCACTGTAAATAAAGATAAAACACCCGGGGACCACTGTAAATATAGATAAACCACCCAGGGACCACTGCAAATAAAGATAAACCACCCAGGGACCACTGTAAATAAAGATAAACCACCCAGGGACCACTGTAAATTAAGATAAACCACCCAGGGACCACTGTAAATAAAGATAAACCACCCAGGAACCAATGTAAATAAAGATAAACCACCCAGGGACCACTGTAAATAAAGATAAACCACCCGGGGACCACTGTAAATAAAGATAAACCACCCGGGAACCACTGTAAATAAAGATAAACCACCCAGGGACCACTGTAAATAAAGATAAACCACCCAGGGACCACTGTAAATAAAGATAAACCACCCAGGAACCACTGTAAATAAAGATAAACCACCCAGGGACCACTGTAAATAAAGTTAAACCACCCGGGAACCACTGTAAATAAAGATAAACCACCCGGGAACCACTGTAAATAAAGATAAACCACCCAGGGACCACTGTAAATAAAGATAAACCACCCGGGGACCACTGTAAATAAAGATAAACCACACAGGGACCACTGTAAATAAAGACAAACCACCCAGTGACCACTGTAAATAAAGATAAACCACCCAGGAACCTCTGTAAAAAAAGATAAACCACCCAGGGACCACCGTAAAAAAAGATAAACCACCCGGGGACCACTGTAAATAAAGATAAACCACCCGGGGACCACTGTAAATAAATATAAACCACCCAGGAACCACTGTAAATAAAGATAAACCACCCGGGGACCACTGTAAATAAAGATAAACCGCCCAGGAACCACTGTAAATAAAGATAAACCACCCAGGGACCACTGTAAATAAAGATAAACCACCCGGGGACCACTGTAAATAAAGAGAAACCACCCAGGGACCACTGTAAATAAAGATAAACCACCCAGGGACCACTGTAAATAAAGATAAACCACCGAGGGACCAGTGTAAATAACGATAAACCACCCAGGGACCACTGTAAATAAAGATAAACCACCCAGGGACCAGTGTAAATAACGATCAACCACACAGGGACCACTGTAAATAAAGATAAACTACCCAGGGACCACTGTAAATAAAGATAAACCACCCGGGAACACTGTAAATAAAGATAAACCACCCAGGGACCACTGTAAATAAAGATAAACCACCAGGGGACCACTGTAAATAAAGATAAAACACCCGAGGACCACTGTAAATAAAGATAAACCACCCAGAGACAACTGTAAATAAAGATAAACCACACAGGGACCACTGTAAATAAAGATAAACCATCCGGGGACCACTGTAAATAAAGATAAACCACCCGGGAACCACTGTAAATAAAGATAAACCACCCAGGGACCACTGTAAATAAAGATAAACCACCCGGGAACCACTGTAAATAAAGATAAACCAGCCAGGGACCACTGTAAATAAAGATAAACCACCCAGGGACCACTGTAAATAAAGATAAACCACCCAGGGACCACTGTAAATAAAGATAAACCACCCAGGGACCACTGTAAATAAAGATAAACCACCCGGGAACCACTGTAAATAAAGGTAAACCACCCAGGGACCACTGTAAATAAAGATAAACCACCCAGGGACCACTGTAAATAAAGATAAACCACCCAGGGACCACTGTAAATAAAGATAAACCACCCAGGGACCACTGTAAATAAAGATAAACCACCCGGGAACCACTGTAAATAAAGATAAAACACCCGGGGACCACTGTAAATATAGATAAACCACCCAGGGACCACTGCAAATAAAGATAAACCACCCAGGGACCACTGTAAATAAAGATAAACCACCCAGGGACCACTGTAAATTAAGATAAAACACCCAGGGACCACTGTAAATAAAGATAAACCACCCAGGAACCACTGTAAATAAAGATAAACCACCCAGGGACCACTGTAAATAAAGATAAACCACCCGGGGACCACTGTAAATAAAGATAAACCACCCGGGAACCACTGTAAATAAAGATAAACCACCCAGGGACCACTGTAAATAAAGATAAACCACCCAGAGACCACTGTAAATAAAGATAAACCAGCCATGGACCACTGTAAATAAAGATAAACCACCCGGGAACCACTGTAAATAAAGTTAAACCACCCGGGAACCACTGTAAATAAAGATAAACCACCCAGGGACCACTGTAAATAAAGATAAACCACCCGGGGACCACTGTAAATAAAGATAAACCACACAGGGACCACTGTAAATAAAGATAAATCACCCAGTGACCACTGTAAATAAAGATAAACCACCCGGGGACCACTGTAAATAAAGATAAACCACACAGGGACCACTGTAAATAAAGATAAACCACCCAGTGGCCACTGTAAATAAAGATAAACCACCCAGGAACCTCTGTAAAAAAAGATAAACCACCCAGGGACCACTGTAAAAAAAGATAAACCACCAGGGGACCACTGTAAATAAAGATAAACCACCCGGGGACCACTGTAAATAAATATAAACCACCCAGGAACCACTGTAAATAAAGGTAAACCACCCGGGGACCACTGTAAATAAAGATAAACCGCCCAGGAACCACTGTAAATAAAGATAAACCACCCAGGGACCACTGTAAATAAAGATAAACCACGCGGGGACCACTGTAAAGAAAGAGAAACCACCCAGGGACCACTGTAAATAAAGATAAACCAGACAGGGACCACTGTAATTAAAGATAAACCACCCAGGGACCACTGTAAATAAATATAAACCACCCGGAGACCACTGTAAATAAAGATAAACAACCCAGAGACCACTGGAAATAAAGATAAACCACCCAGAGACCACTGTAAATAAAGATAAACTACCGAGGGACCAGTGTAAATAACGATAAACCACCCAGGGATCACTGTAAATAAAGATAAACCACCCAGGGACCAGTGTAAATAACGATAAACCACCCAGGGACCACTGTAAATAAAGATAAACTACCCAGGGACCACTGTAAATATAGATAAACCACCCAGGGACCACTGTAAATAACGATAAACCACCCAGAGACCACTGTAAATAAAGATAAACCACCCAGGAACCACTGTAAATAAAGATAAACCACGCAGGGACCATTGTAAATAAAGATAAACCACCCAGGAACCACTGTAAATAATGATAAACCACCCGGGGACTACTGTAAATAAAGATAAACCACCCAGGGACCACTGTAAATAAAGATAAACCACACAGGGACCACTGTAAATAAAGAAAAACCACCCAGGGACCACTGTAAATAAAGATAAACCACACAGAGACCACTGTAAATAAAGATAAACTACCCAGGGACCACTGTAAATAAAGATGAACCACCCAGGGACCACTGTAAATAAAGATAAACCATCCAGGGACCACTGTAAATAAAGATAAACCACCCGGGGACCACTGTAAATAAAGATAAACCACCCGGGGACCACTGTAAATAACGATAAACCACCCAGAGACCACTGTAAATAAAGATAAACCACCCGGGGAACACTGTAAATAAAGATAAACCACCCAGGGACCACTGTAAATAAAGATA
The DNA here is from genome assembly GCF_047496885.1 of Scyliorhinus torazame. NCBI lineage: Eukaryota > Metazoa > Chordata > Chondrichthyes > Carcharhiniformes > Scyliorhinidae > Scyliorhinus > Scyliorhinus torazame. Next base: position 79,944,363 of record NC_092729.1, on the reverse strand, counting down.
AACCACCCAGGAACCACTGTAAATAAAGATTAACCACCCGGGGACCACTGTAAATAAAGATAAACCACCCAGGGACCACTGTAAATAAAGATAAACCACCCAGGGACCACTGTAAATAAAGATAAACAACCCGGGGACCACTGTAAATAAAGATAAACCACCCAGGGACCACTGTAAATAAAGATAAACCACCCAGTGACCACTGTAAATAAAGATAAACCACCCAGGAACCACTGTAAATAAAGATAAACCACCCAGCGACCACTGTAAATAAAGTTAAACCACCCGGGAACCACTGTAAATAAAGATAAACCACCCGGGAACCACTGTAAATAAAGATAAACCACCCAGGGACCACTGTAAATAAAGATAAACCACCCGGGGACCACTGTAAATAAAGATAAACCACACAGGGACCACTGTAAATAAAGACAAACCACCCAGTGACCACTGTAAATAAAGATAAACCACCCAGGAACCTCTGTAAAAAAAGATAAACCACCCAGGGACCACCGTAAAAAAAGATAAACCACCCGGGGACCACTGTAAATAAAGATAAACCACCCGGGGACCACTGTAAATAAATATAAACCACCCAGGAACCACTGTAAATAAAGATAAACCACCCGGGGACCACTGTAAATAAAGATAAACCGCCCAGGAACCACTGTAAATAAAGATAAACCACCCAGGGACCACTGTAAATAAAGATAAACCACCCGGGGACCACTGTAAATAAAGAGAAACCACCCAGGGACCACTGTAAATAAAGATAAACCACCCAGGGACCACTGTAAATAAAGATAAACCACCCAGGGACCACTGTAAATAAAGATAAACCACCCAGGGACCACTGTAAATAAAGATAAACCACCCAGGGACCACTGTAAATAAAGATAAACCACCCGGGAACCACTGTAAATAAAGATAAACCACCCAGGGACCACTGTAAATAAAGATAAACCACCCAGGGACCACTGTAAATAAAGATAAACCACCCAGGGACCACTGTAAATAAAGATAAACCACCCAGGGACCACTGTAAATAAAGATAAACCACCCGGGAACCACTGTAAATAAAGATAAAACACCCGGGGACCACTGTAAATATAGATAAACCACCCAGGGACCACTGCAAATAAAGATAAACCACCCAGGGACCACTGTAAATAAAGATAAACCACCCAGGGACCACTGTAAATTAAGATAAAACACCCAGGGACCACTGTAAATAAAGATAAACCACCCAGGAACCACTGTAAATAAAGATAAACCACCCAGGGACCACTGTAAATAAAGATAAACCACCCGGGGACCACTGTAAATAAAGATAAACCACCCGGGAACCACTGTAAATAAAGATAAACCACCCAGGGACCACTGTAAATAAAGATAAACCACCCAGAGACCACTGTAAATAAAGATAAACCAGCCATGGACCACTGTAAATAAAGATAAACCACCCGGGAACCACTGTAAATAAAGTTAAACCACCCGGGAACCACTGTAAATAAAGATAAACCACCCAGGGACCACTGTAAATAAAGATAAACCACCCGGGGACCACTGTAAATAAAGATAAACCACACAGGGACCACTGTAAATAAAGATAAATCACCCAGTGACCACTGTAAATAAAGATAAACCACCCGGGGACCACTGTAAATAAAGATAAACCACACAGGGACCACTGTAAATAAAGATAAACCACCCAGTGGCCACTGTAAATAAAGATAAACCACCCAGGAACCTCTGTAAAAAAAGATAAACCACCCAGGGACCACTGTAAAAAAAGATAAACCACCAGGGGACCACTGTAAATAAAGATAAACCACCCGGGGACCACTGTAAATAAATATAAACCACCCAGGAACCACTGTAAATAAAGGTAAACCACCCGGGGACCACTGTAAATAAAGATAAACCGCCCAGGAACCACTGTAAATAAAGATAAACCACCCAGGGACCACTGTAAATAAAGATAAACCACGCGGGGACCACTGTAAATAAAGAGAAACCACCCAGGGACCACTGTAAATAAAGATAAACCAGACAGGGACCACTGTAATTAAAGATAAACCACCCAGGGACCACTGTAAATAAATATAAACCACCCGGAGACCACTGTAAATAAAGATAAACAACCCAGAGACCACTGGAAATAAAGATAAACCACCCAGAGACCACTGTAAATAAAGATAAACTACCGAGGGACCAGTGTAAATAACGATAAACCACCCAGGGATCACTGTAAATAAAGATAAACCACCCAGGGACCAGTGTAAATAACGATAAACCACCCAGGGACCACTGTAAATAAAGATAAACTACCCAGGGACCACTGTAAATATAGATAAACCACCCAGGGACCACTGTAAATAACGATAAACCACCCAGAGACCACTGTAAATAAAGATAAACCACCCAGGAACCACTGTAAATAAAGATAAACCACGCAGGGACCATTGTAAATAAAGATAAACCACCCAGGAACCACTGTAAATAAAGATAAACCACCCGGGGACTACTGTAAATAAAGATAAACCACCCAGGGACCACTGTAAATAAAGATAAACCACACAGGGACCACTGTAAATAAAGAAAAACCACCCAGGGACCACTGTAAATAAAGATAAACCACACAGAGACCACTGTAAATAAAGATAAACTACCCAGGGACCACTGTAAATAAAGATGAACCACCCAGGGACCACTGTAAATAAAGATAAACCACCCAGGGACTACTGTAAATAAAGATAAACCACCCGGGGACCACTGTAAATAAAGATAAACCACCCGGGGACCACTGTAAATAACGATAAACCACCCAGAGACCACTGTAAATAAAGATAAACCACCCGGGGAACACTGTAAATAAAGATAAACCACCCAGGGACCACTGTAAATAAAGATAAACCACCCAGGAACCACTGTAAATAAAGATTAACCACCCGGGGACCACTGTAAATAAAGATAAACCACCCAGGGACCACTGTAAATAAAGATAAACCACCCAGGGACCACTGTAAATAAAGATAAACAACCAGGGGACCACTGTAAATAAAGATAAACCACCCAGGGACCACTGTAAATAAAGATAAACCACCCAGTGACCACTGTAAATAAAGATAAACCACCCAGGAGCCTCTGTAAAAAAAGATAAACCACCCAGGGACCACTGTAAATAAAGATAAACCACCCAGGAACCACTGTAAATAAAGATAAACCACCCAGGGACCACTGTAAATAAAGATAAACCACCCAGAGACCACTGTAAATAAAGATAAACCACCCGGGGACCACTGTAAATAAAGATAAACCACCCATGGACCACTGTAATAAAGATAAACCACCCGGGGACCACTGTAAATAAAGATAAACCACTCAGGGACCACTGTAAATAAAGATAAACCACCCAAAGACCACTGTAAATAAAGATAAACCACCCGGGGACAAATGTAAATAAAGATAAACAACTCAGGGACCACTGTAAATAAAGATAAACCACACAGGGACCACTGTAAATAAAGATAAACCACCCGGGGACCACTATAAATAAAGATAAACCACACAGGGACCACTGTAAATAAAGATAAACCACACAGGGACCACTGTAAATAAAGATAAACCACACAGGGACCACTGTAAATAAAGATAAACCACACAGGGACCACTGTAAATAAAAATAAACCACCCGGGGACCACTGTAAATAAAGATAAACAACCCGGGTACCACTGTAAATAAAGATAAACCACCCGGGGACCACTGTAAATAAAGATAAACCACCCGGGGACCACTGTAAATAAACATAAACCACACAGGGACCACTGTAAATAAAGATAAACCACCCAGGGACCACTGTAAATAAAGATAAACCACCCAGGGACCACTGTAAATAAAGATAAACCACCAGGGGACCACTGTAAATAAAGATAAAACAACCGGGGACCACTGTAAATAAAGATAAACCACCCAGAGACAACTGTAAATAAAGATAAACCACCCAGGGACCACTGTAAATAAAGATAAACCACCCAGGGACTGCTGTAAATAAACATAAACCACACAGGGACCACTGTAAATAAAGATAAACCACCCGGGGACCACTGTAAATAAAGATAAACCACCCAGAGACAACTGTAAATAAAGATAAACCACCCAGGGACCACTGTAAATAAAGATAAACCACCAGGGGACCACTGTAAATAAAGATAAAACACCCGGGGACCACTGTAAATAAAGATAAACCACCCAGAGATAACTGTAAATAAAGATAAACCACCCGGGTACCACTGTAAATAAAGATAAACAATCCGGGGACAACTGTAAATAAAGATAAACCACCCGGGGACCACTGTAAATAAAGATAAACCACCCGGGGACCACTGTAAATAACGATAAACCACCCAGGGACCACTGTAAATAAAGATAAACCACCCGGGGACCACTGTAAATAAAGATAAACCACCCGGGGACCACTGTAAATAAAGATAATCCACCCGGGGACCACTGTAAATAAAGATAAACCACCCAGGGACCACTGTAAATAAAGATAAACCACCCAGGGACCACTGTAAATAAAGATAAACCACCCGGGGACCAGTGTAAATAAAGATACACCACCCAGGGACCACTATAAATAAAGATAAACCACCCGGGGACCACTGTAAATAAAGATAAACCACACAGGGACCACTGTAAATAACGATAAACCACCCAGAGACCACTGTAAATAAAGATAAACCACCCAGGAACCACTGTAAATAAAGATAAGCCACCCAGGGACCACTGTAAATAAAGATAAACCACCCAGGGACCACTGTAAATAAAGATAAACCACCCGGGAACCACTGTAAATAAAGATAAACCACCCAGGGACCACTGTAAATAAAGATAAACCACCCAGGGACCACTGTAAATAAAGATAAACCACACAGGGACCACTGTAAATAAAGATAAACCACACAGGGACCACTGTAAATAAAGATAAACCACCCGGGGACCACTGTAAATAAAGATAAACCATCCGGGGACCACTGTAAATATAGATAAACCACCCAGGGACCACTGCAAATAAAGATAAACCACCCAGGGACCACTGTAAATAAAGATAAACCACCCAGGGACCACTGTAAATTAAGATAAATCACCCAGGGACCACTGGAAATTAAGATAAATCACACAGGGACCACTGTAAATAAAGATAAAACACCCGGGGACCACTGTAAATATAGATAAACCACCCAGGGACCACTGTAAATAAAGATAAACCACCCGGGGACCACTGTAAATAAAGATAAACCACCCAGGAACCACTGTAAATAAAGATAAACCACCCGGGGACCACTGTAAATAAAGATAAACCACCCGGGGACCACTGTAAATAAAGATAAACCACCCAGAGACCACTGTAAATAAAGATAAACCACCAAGAGACCACTGTAAATTAAGATAAACCACCCAGGGACCACTGTAAATAAAGATAAACCACACAGGGACCACTGTAAATAAAGATAAACCACCGAGGGACCAGTGTAAATAACGATAAACCACCCAGGGACCACTGTAAATAAAGATAAACCACCCAGGGACCAGTGTAAATAACGATAAACCACCCAGGGACCACTGCAAATAAAGATAAACCACCCAGGGACCACTGTAAATAAAGATAAACCACCCAGGGACCACTGTAAGTTAAGATAAACCACCCAGGGACCACTGTAAATAAAGATAAACCACCCAGGAACCACTGTAAATAAAGATAAACCACCCAGGGACCACTGTAAATAAAGATAAACCACTCGGGGACCACTGTAAATAAAGATAAACCACCCGGGAACCACTGTAAATAAAGATAAACCACCCAGGGACCACTGTAAATAAAGATAAACCACCCAGAGACCACTGTAAATAAAGATAAACCAGCCAGGGACCACTGTAAATAAAGATAAACCACCCGGGAACCACTGTAAATAAAGATAAACCACCCGGGAACCACTGTAAATAAAGGTAAACCACCCAGGGACCACTGTAAATAAAGATAAACCACCCGGGGACCACTGTAAATAAAGATAAACCACACAGGGACCACTGTAAATAAAGATAAACCACCCAGTGACCACTGTAAATAAAGATAAACCACCCGGGGACCACTGTAAATAAAGATAAACCACACAGGGACCACTGTAAATAAAGATAAACCACCCAGGGACCACTGTAAATAACGATAAACCACCCAGAGACCACTGTAAATAAAGACAAACCACCCAGGAACCACTGTAAATAAAGATAAACCACCCAGGGACCACTGTAAATAAAGATAAACCACCCAGGGACCACTGTAAATAAAGATAAACCACCCGGGAACCACTGTAAATAAAGATAAACCACCCAGGGACCACTGTAAATAAAGATAAACCACCCAGGGACCACTGTAAATAAAGATAAACCACACAGGGACCACTGTAAATAAAGATAAACCACACAGGGACCACTGTAAATAAAGATAAACCACCCGGGGACCACTGTAAATAAAGATAAACCATCCGGGGACCACTGTAAATATAGATAAACCACCCAGGGACCACTGCAAATAAAGATAAACCACCCAGGGACCACTGTAAATAAAGATAAACCACACAGGGACCACTGTAAATTAAGATAAATCACCCAGGGACCACTGTAAATTAAGATAAATCACCCAGGGACCACTGTAAATAAAGATAAAACACCCGGGGACCACTGTAAATATAGATAAATCACCCAGGGACCACTGCAAATAAAGATAAACCACCCAGGGACCACTGTAAATAAAGATAAACCACCCAGGGACCACTGTAAATTAAGATAAATCACCCAGGGACCACTGTAAATAAAGATAAACCACCCAGGAACCACTGTAAATAAAGATAAACCACCCAGGGACCACTGTAAATAAAGATAAACCACCCAGGGACCACTGTAAATAAAGATAAACCACCCGGGGACCACTGTAAATAAAGATAAACCACCCAGAGACCACTGTAAATAAAGATAAACCACCCAGAGACCACTGTAAATTAAGATAAACCTCCCAGGGACCACTGTAAATAAAGATAAACCACCCAGGAACCACTGTAAATAAAGATAAACCACCCAGGAACCACTGTAAATAAAGATAAACCACCCGGGGACCACTGTAAATTAAGATAAACCACCCAGGGACCACTGTAAATAAAGATAAACCACCCAGGAACCACTGTAAATAAAGATAAACCACCCAGGGACCACTGTAAATAAAGATAAACCACCCGGGGACCTCTGTAAATAAAGATAAACCACCCGGGAACCACTGTAAATAAAGATAAACCACCCAGGGACCACTGTAAATAAAGATAAACCACCCAGAGACCACTGTAAATAAAGATAAACCAGCCAGGGACCACTGTAAATAAAGATAAACCACCCGGGAACCACTGTAAATAAAGATAAACCACCCGGGAACCACTGTAAATAAAGGTAAACCACCCAGGGACCACTGTAAATAAAGATAAACCACCCGGGGACCACTGTAAATAAAGATAAACCACACAGGGACCACTGTAAATAAAGATAAACCACCCAGTGACCACTGTAAATAAAGATAAACCACCCGGGGACCACTGTAAATAAAGATAAACCACACAGGGACCACTGTTAATAAAGATATACCACCCAGGGACCACTGTAAATAACGATAAACCACCCAGAGACCACTGTAAATAAAGACAAACCACCCAGGAACCACTGTAAATAAAGATAAACCACCCAGGGACCACTGTAAATAAAGATAAACCACCCAGGGACCACTGTAAATAAAGATAAACCACCCGGGAACCACTGTAAATAAAGATAAACCACCCAGGGACCACTGTAAATAAAGATAAACCACCCAGGGACCACTGTAAATAAAGATAAACCACACAGGGACCACTGTAAATAAAGATAAACCACACAGGGACCACTGTAAATAAAGATAAACCACCCGGGGACCACTGTAAATAAAGATAAAGCATCCGGGGACCACTGTAAATATAGATAAACCACCCAGGGACCACTGCAAATAAAGATAAACCACCCAGGGACCACTGTAAATAAAGATAAACCACACAGGGACCACTGTAAATTAAGATAAATCACCCAGGGACCACTGTAAATTAAGATAAATCACCCAGGGACCACTGTAAATAAAGATAAAACACCCGGGGACCACTGTAAATATAGATAAATCACCCAGGGACCACTGCAAATAAAGATAAACCACCCAGGGACCACTGTAAATAAAGATAAACCACCCAGGGACCACTGTAAATTAAGATAATTCACCCAGGGACCACTGTAAATAAAGATAAACCACCCAGGAACCACTGTAAATAAAGATAAACCACCCAGGGACCACTGTAAATAAAGATAAACCACCCAGGGACCACTGTAAATAAAGATAAACCACCCGGGGACCACTGTAAATAAAGATAAACCACCCAGAGACCACTGTAAATAAAGATAAACCACCCAGAGACCACTGTAAATTAAGATAAACCACCCAGGGACCACTGTAAATAAAGATAAACCACCCAGGAACCACTGTAAATAAAGATAAACCACCCAGGAACCACTGTAAATAAAGATAAACCACCCGGGGACCACTGTAAATAAAGATAAACCGCCCAGGAACCACTGTAAATAAAGATAAACCACCCAGGGACCACTGTAAATAAAGATAAACCACCCGGGGACCACTGTAATTAAAGAGAAACCACCCAGGGACCACTGTAAATAAAGATAAAACACCCGGGGACCACTGTAAATAAAGATAAACCATCCAGAGACAACTGTAAATAAAGATAAACCACACAGGGACCACTGTAAATAAAGATAAACCATCCGGGGACCACTGTAAATAAAGATAAACCACCCGGGAACCACTGTAAATAAAGATAAACCACCCAGGGACCACTGTAAATAAAGATAAACCACCCGGGGACCACTGTAAATAAAGATAAACCACCCGGGAACCACTGTAAATAAAGATAAACCAGCCAGGGACCACTGTAAATAAAGATAAACCACCCAGGGACCACTGTAAATAAAGATAAAACACCCGGGGACCACTGTAAATAAAGATAAACCACCCAGAGACAACTGTAAATAAAGATAAACCACACAGGGACCACTGTAAATAAAGATAAACCATCCGGGGACCACTGTAAATAAAGATAAACCACCCGGGAACCACTGTAAATAAAGATAAACCACCCAGGGACCACTGTAAATAAAGATAAACCACCCGGGGACCACTGTAAATAAAGATAAACCACCCGGGAACCACTGTAAATAAAGATAAACCACCCAGGGACCACTGTAAATAAAGATAAACCACCCAGGGACCACTGTAAATAAAGATAAACCACCCAGGGACAACTGTAAATAAAGATAAACCACCCAGGGACCACTGTAAATTAAGATAAACCACCCAGGGACCACTGTAAATAAAGATAAACCACCCAGGAACCACTGTAAATAAAGATAAACCACCCAGGGACCACTGTAATTAAAGATAAACCACCCGGGGACCACTGTAAATAAAGATAAACCACCCGGGAACCACTGTAAATAAAGATAAACCACCCAGGGACCACTGTAAATAAAGATAAACCACCCAGAGACCACTGTAAATAAAGATAAACCAGCCAGGGACCACTGTAAATAAAGATAAACCACCCGGGAACCACTGTAAATAAAGATAAACCACCCGGGAACCACTGTAAATAAAGGTAAACCACCCAGGGACCACTGTAAATAAAGATAAACCACCCGGGGACCACTGTAAATAAAGATAAACCACACAGGGACCACTGTAAATAAAGATAAACCACCCAGTGACCACTGTAAATAAAGATAAACCACCCGGGGACCACTGAAAATAAAGATAAACCACACAGGCACCACTGTAAATAAAGATAAACCACCCAGGGACCACTGTAAATAACGATAAACCACCCAGAGACCACTGTAAATAAAGACAAACCACCCAGGAAACACTGTAAATAAAGATAAACCACCCAGGGACCACTGTAAATAAAGATAAACCACCCAGGGACCACTGTAAATAAAGATAAACCACCCGGGAACCACTGTAAATAAAGATAAACCACCCAGGGACCACTGTAAATAAAGATAAACCACCCAGGGACCACTGTAAATAAAGATAAACCACACAGGAACCACTGTAAATAAAGATAAACCACACAGGGACCACTGTAAATAAAGATAAACCACCCGGGGACCACTGTAAATAAAGATAAACCATCCGGGGACCACTGTAAATATAGATAAACCACCCAGGAACCACTGTAAATAAAGATAAACCACCCGGGGACCACTGTAAATAAAGATAAACCGCCCAGGAACCACTGTAAATAAAGATAAACCACCCAGGGACCACTGTAAATAAAGATAAACTACCCGGGGACCACTGTAATTAAAGAGAAACCACCCAGGGACCACTGTAAATAAAGATAAAACACCCGGGGACCACTGTAAATAAAGATAAACCATCCAGAGACAACTGTAAATAAAGATAAACCACACAGGGACCACTGTAAATAAAGATAAACCATCCGGGGACCACTGTAAATAAAGATAAACCACCCGGGAACCACTGTAAATAAAGATAAAACACCCGGGGACCACTGTAAATAAAGATAAACCACCCGGGAACCACTGTAAATAAAGATAAACCACCCAGGGACCACTGTAAATAAAGATAAACCACCCGGGGACCACTGTAAATAAAGATAAACCACCCGGGAACCACTGTAAATAAAGATAAACCACCCAGGGACCACTGTAAATAAAGATAAACCACCCGGGGACCACTGTAAATAAAGATAAACCACCCAGAGACAACTGTAAATAAAGATAAACCACACAGGGACCACTGTAAATAAAGATAAACCATCCGGGGACCACTGTAAATAAAGATAAACCACCCGGGAACCACTGTAAATAAAGATAAACCACCCAGGGACCACTGTAAATAAAGATAAACCACCCGGGGACCACTGTAAATAAAGATAAACCACCCGGGAACCACTGTAAATAAAGATAAACCAGCCAGGGACCACTGTAAATAAAGATAAACCACCCAGGGACCACTGTAAATAAAGATAAACCACCCAGGGACCACTGTAAATAAAGATAAACCACCCAGGGACCACTGTAAATAAAGATAAACCACCCGGGAACCACTGTAAATAAAGATAAACCACCCAGGGACCACTGTAAATAAAGATAAACCACCCAGGGACCACTGTAAATAAAGATAAACCACCCAGGGACCACTGTAAATAAAGATAAACCACCCAGGGACCACTGTAAATAAAGATAAACCACCCGGGAACCACTGTAAATAAAGATAAAACACCCAGGGACCACTGTAAATATAGATAAACCACCCAGGGGCCACTGCAAATAAAGATAAACCACCCAGGGACCACTGTAAATAAAGATAAACCACCCAGGGACCACTGTAAATTAAGATAAACCACCCAGGGACCACTGTAAATAAAGATAGACCACCCAGGAACCACTGTAAATAAAGATAAAACTCCCAGGGACCACTGTAAATAAAGATAAACCACCCGGGGACCACTGTAAATAAAGATAAACCACCCGGGAACCACTGTAAATAAAGATAAACCACCCAGGGACCACTGTAAATAAAGATAAACCACCCAGAGACCACTGTAAATAAAGATAAACCAGCCAGGAACCACTGTAAATAAAGATAAACCACCCGGGAACCACTGTAAATAAAGATAAACCACCCGGGAACCACTGTAAATAAAGATAAACCACCCAGGGACCACTGTAAATAAAGATAAACCACCCGGGGACCACTGTAAATAAAGATAAACCACACAGGGACCACTGTAAAAAAAGATAAACCACCCAGTGACCACTGTAAATAAAGATAAACCACCCAGAGACCACTGTAAATAAAGATAAACCACCCAGAGACCACTGTAAATTAAGATAAACCACCCAGGGACCACTGTAAATAAAGATAAACAACCCAGGAACCACTGTAAATAAAGATAAACCACCCAGGAACCACTGTAAATAAAGATAAACCACCCGGGGACCACTGTAAATAAAGATAAACCGCCCAGGAACCACTGTAAATAAAGATAAACCACCCAGGGACCACTGTAAATAAAGATAAACCACCCGGGGACCACTGTAATTAAAGAGAAACCACCCAGGGACCACTGTAAATAAAGATAAAACACCCGGGGACCACTGTAAATAAAGATAAACCATCCAGAGACAACTGTAAATAAAGATAAACCACACAGGGACCACTGTAAATAAAGATAAACCATCCGGGGACCACTGTAAATAAAGATAAACCACCCGGGAACCACTGTAAATAAAGATAAACCACCCAGGGACCACTGTAAATAAAGATAAACCACCCGGGGACCACTGTAAATAAAGATAAACCACCCGGGAACCACTGTAAATAAAGATAAACCAGCCAGGGACCACTGTAAATAAAGATAAACCACCCAGGGACCACTGTAAATAAAGATAAAACACCCGGGGACCACTGTAAATAAAGATAAACCACCCAGAGACAACTGTAAATAAAGATAAACCACACAGGGACCACTGTAAATAAAGATAAACCATCCGGGGACCACTGTAAATAAAGGTAAACCACCCGGGAACCACTGTAAATGAAGATAAACCACCCAGGGACCACTGTAAATAAAGATAAACCACCCGGGGACCACTGTAAATAAAGATAAACCACCCGGGAACCACTGTAAATAAAGATAAACCAGCCAGGGACCACTGTAAATAAAGATAAACCACCCAGGGACCACTGTAAATAAAGATAAACCACCCAGGGACCACTGTAAATAAAGATAAACCACGCAGGGACCACTGTAAATAAAGATAAACCACCCGGGAACCACTGTAAATAAAGATAAACCACCCAGGGACCACTGTAAATAAAGATAAACCACCCAGGGACCACTGTAAATAAAGATAAACCACCCAGGGACCACTGTAAATAAAGATAAACCACCCAGGGACCACTGTAAATAAAGATAAACCACCCGGGAACCACTGTAAATAAAGATAAAACACCCAGGGACCACTGTAAATATAGACAAACCACCCAGGGGCCACTGCAAATAAAGATAAACCACCCAGGGACCACTGTAAATAAAGATAAACCACCCAGGGACCACTGTAAATTAAGATAAACCACCCAGGGACCACTGTAAATAAAGATAAACCACCCAGGAACCACTGTAAATAAAGATAAACCTCCCAGGGACCACTGTAAATAAAGATAAACCACCCGGGGACCACTGTAAATAAAGATAAACCACCCGGGAACCACTGTAAATAAAGATAAACCACCCAGGGACCACTGTAAATAAAGATAAACCACCCAGAGACCACTGTAAATAAAGATAAACCAGCCAGGGACCACTGTAAATAAAGATAAACCACCCGGGAACCACTGTAAATAAAGATAAACCACCGGGGAACCACTGTAAATAAAGATAAACCACCCAGGGACCACTGTAAATAAAGATAAACCACCCGGGGACCACTGTAAATAAAGATAAACCACACAGGGACCACTGTAAAAAAAGATAAACCACCCAGTGACCACTGTAAATAAAGATAAACCACCCGGGGACCACTGTAAATAAAGATAAACCACACAGGGACCACTGTAAATAAAGATAAACCACCCAGTGACCACTGTAAATAAAGATAAACCACCCAGGAACCTCTGTAAAAAAAGATAAACCACCCAGGGACCACTGTAAAAAAAGATAAACCACCCGGGGACCACTGTAAATAAAGATAAACCACCCGGGGACCATTGTAAATAAATATAATCCACCCAGGAACCACTGTAAATAAAGGTAAACCACCCGGGGACCACTGTAAATAAAGATAAACCGCCCAGGAACCACTGTAAATAAAGATAAACCACCCAGGGACCACTGTAAATAAAGATAAACCACCCGGGGACCACTGTAAATAAAGAGAAACCACCCAGGGACCACTGTAAATAAAGATAAACCACACAGGGACCACTGTAATTAAAGATAAACCACCCAGGGACCACTGTAAATAAATATAAACGACCCGGAGACCACTGTAAATAAAAATAAACCACCCAGAGACCACTGGAAATAAAGATAAACCACCCAGAGACCACTGTAAATAAAGATAAACCACCGAGGGACCAGTGTAAATAACGATAAACCACCCAGGGACCACTGTAAATAAAGATAAACCACCCAGGGACCAGTGTAAATAACGATAAACCACCCAGGGACCACTGTAAATTAAGATAAACTAACCAGGGACCACTGTAAATAAAGATAAACCACCCAGGGACCACTGTAAATAACGATAAACCACCCAGAGACCACTGTAAATAAAGATAAACCACCCAGGAACCACTGTAAATAAAGATAAACCACCCAGGGACCATTGTAAATAAAGATAAACCACCCAGGAACCACTGTAAATAAAGATAAACCACCCGGGGACCACTGTAAATAAAGATAAACCACCCAGGGACCACTGTAAATAAAGATAAACCACCCAGGGACCACTGTAAATAAAGATAAACCACCCGGGGACCACTGTAAATAAAGATAAACCACCCGGGAACCACTGTAAATAAAGATAAACCACCCAGGGACCACTGTAAATAAAGATAAACCACCCAGAGACCACTGTAAATAAAGATAAACCAGCCAGGGACCACTGTAAATAAAGATAAACCACCCGGGAACCACTGTAAATAAAGATAAACCACCCGGGAACCACTGTAAATAAAGGTAAACCACCCAGGGACCACTGTAAATAAAGATAAACCACCCGGGGACCACTGTAAATAAAGATAAACCACACAGGGACCACTGTAAATAAAGATAAACCACCCAGTGACCACTGTAAATAAAGATAAACCACCCGGGGACCACTGAAAATAAAGATAAACCACACAGGGACCACTGTAAATAAAGATAAACCACCCAGGGACCACTGTAAATAACGATAAACCACCCAGAGACCACTGTAAATAAAGACAAACCACCCAGGAACCACTGTAAATAAAGATAAACCACCCAGGGACCACTGTAAATAAAGATAAACCACCCAGGGACCACTGTAAATAAAGATAAACCACCCGGGAACCACTGTAAATAAAGATAAACCACCCAGGGACCACTGTAAATAAAGATAAACCACCCAGGGACCACTGTAAATAAAGATAAACCACACAGGGACCACTGTAAATAAAGATAAACCACACAGGGACCACTGTAAATAAAGATAAACCACCCGGGGACCACTGTAAATAAAGATAAACCATCCGGGGACCACTGTAAATATAGATAAACCACCCAGGGACCACTGCAAATAAAGATAAACCACCCAGGGACCACTGTAAATAAAGATAAACCACACAGGGACCACTGTAAATTAAGATAAATCACCCAGGGACCACTGTAAATTAAGATAAATCACCCAGGGACCACTGTAAATAAAGATAAAACACCCGGGGACCACTGTAAATATAGATAAATCACCCTGGGACCACTGCAAATAAAGATAAACCACCCAGGGACCACTGTAAATAAAGATAAACCACCCAGGGACCACTGTAAATTAAGATAAATCACCCAGGGACCACTGTAAATAAAGATAAACCACCCAGGAACCACTGTAAATAAAGATAAACCACCCAGGGACCACTGTAAATAAAGATAAACCACCCAGGGACCACTGTAAATAAAGATAAACCACCCGGGGACCACTGTAAATAAAGATAAACCACCCAGAGACCACTGTAAATAAAGATAAACCACCCAGAGACCACTGTAAATTAAGATAAACCACCCAGGGACCACTGTAAATAAAGATAAACCACCCAGGAACCACTGTAAATAAAGATAAACCACCCAGAAACCACTGTAAATAAAGATAAACCACCCGGGGACCACTGTAAATAAAGATAAACCGCCCAGGAACCACTGTAAATAAAGATAAACCACCCAGGGACCACTGTAAATAAAGATAAACCACCCGGGGACCACTGTAATTAAAGAGAAACCACCCAGGGACCACTGTAAATAAAGATAAAACACCCGGGGACCACTGTAAATAAAGATAAACCATCCAGAGACAACTGTAAATAAAGATAAACCACACAGGGACCACTGTAAATAAAGATAAACCATCCGGGGACCACTGTAAATAAAGATAAACAACCCGGGAACCACTGTAAATAAAGATAAACCACCCAGGGACCACTGTAAATAAAGATAAACCACCCGGGGACCACTGTAAATAAAGATAAACCACCCGGGAACCACTGTAAATAAAGATAAACCAGCCAGGGACCACTGTAAATAAAGATAAACCACCCAGGGACCACTGTAAATAAAGATAAAACACCCGGGGACCACTGTAAATAAAGATAAACCATCCAGAGACAACTGTAAATAAAGATAAACCACACAGGGACCACTGTAAATAAAGATAAACCATCCGGGGACCACTGTAAATATAGATAAACCACCCGGGAACCACTGTAAATAAAGATAAACCACCCAGGGACCACTGTAAATAAAGATAAACCACCCGGGGACCACTGTAAATAAAGATAAACCACCCGGGAACCACTGTAAATAAAGATAAACCAGCCAGGGACCACTGTAAATAAAGATAAACCACCCAGGGACCACTGTAAATAAAGATAAAACACCCGGGGACCACTGTAAATAAAGATAAACCACCCAGAGACAACTGTAAATAAAGATAAACCACACAGGGACCACTGTAAATAAAGATAAACCACACAGGGACCACTGTAAATAAAGATAAACCATCCGGGGACCACTGTAAATAAAGATAAACCACCCGGGAACCACTGTAAATAAAGATAAACCACCCAGGGACCACTGTAAATAAAGATAAACCACCCGGGGACCACTGTAAATAAAGATAAACCACCCGGGAACCACTGTAAATAAAGATAAACCAGCCAGGGACCACTGTAAATAAAGATAAACCACCCAGGGACCACTGTAAATAAAGATAAAACACCCGGGGACCACTGTAAATAAAGATAAACCACCCAGAGACAACTGTAAATAAAGATAAACCACACAGGGACCACTGTAAATAAAGATAAACCATCCGGGGACCACTGTAAATAAAGGTAAACCACCCGGGAACCACTGTAAATGAAGATAAACCACCCAGGGACCACTGTAAATAAAGATAAACCACCCGGGGACCACTGTAAATAAAGATAAACCACCCGGGAACCACTGTAAATAAAGATAAACCAGCCAGGGACCACTGTAAATAAAGATAAACCACCCAGGGACCACTGTAAATAAAGATAAACCACCCAGGGACCACTGTAAATAAAGATAAACCACGCAGGGACCACTGTAAATAAAGATAAACCACCCGGGAACCACTGTAAATAAAGATAAACCACCCAGGGACCACTGTAAATAAAGATAAACCACCCAGGGACCACTGTAAATAAAGATAAACCACCCAGGGACCACTGTAAATAAAGATAAACCACCCAGGGACCACTGTAAATAAAGATAAACCACCCGGGAACCACTGTAAATAAAGATAAAACACCCAGGGACCACTGTAAATATAGACAAACCACCCAGGGGCCACTGCAAATAAAGATAAACCACCCAGGGACCACTGTAAATAAAGATAAACCACCCAGGGACCACTGTAAATTAAGATAAACCACCCAGGGACCACTGTAAATAAAGATAAACCACCCAGGAACCACTGTAAATAAAGATAAACCTCCCAGGGACCACTGTAAATAAAGATAAACCACCCGGGGACCACTGTAAATAAAGATAAACCACCCGGGAACCACTGTAAATAAAGATAAACCACCCAGGGACCACTGTAAATAAAGATAAACCACCCAGAGACCACTGTAAATAAAGATAAACCAGCCAGGGACCACTGTAAATAAAGATAAACCACCCGGGAACCACTGTAAATAAAGATAAACCACCGGGGAACCACTGTAAATAAAGATAAACCACCCAGGGACCACTGTAAATAAAGATAAACCACCCGGGGACCACTGTAAATAAAGATAAACCACACAGGGACCACTGTAAAAAAAGATAAACCACCCAGTGACCACTGTAAATAAAGATAAACCACCCGGGGACCACTGTAAATAAAGATAAACCACACAGGGACCACTGTAAATAAAGATAAACCACCCAGTGACCACTGTAAATAAAGATAAACCACCCAGGAACCTCTGTAAAAAAAGATAAACCACCCAGGGACCACTGTAAAAAAAGATAAACCACCCGGGGACCACTGTAAATAAAGATAAACCACCCGGGGACCATTGTAAATAAATATAATCCACCCAGGAACCACTGTAAATAAAGGTAAACCACCCGGGGACCACTGTAAATAAAGATAAACCGCCCAGGAACCACTGTAAATAAAGATAAACCACCCAGGGACCACTGTAAATAAAGATAAACCACCCGGGGACCACTGTAAATAAAGAGAAACCACCCAGGGACCACTGTAAATAAAGATAAACCACACAGGGACCACTGTAATTAAAGATAAACCACCCAGGGACCACTGTAAATAAATATAAACGACCCGGAGACCACTGTAAATAAAAATAAACCACCCAGAGACCACTGGAAATAAAGATAAACCACCCAGAGACCACTGTAAATAAAGATAAACCACCGAGGGACCAGTGTAAATAACGATAAACCACCCAGGGACCACTGTAAATAAAGATAAACCACCCAGGGACCAGTGTAAATAACGATAAACCACCCAGGGACCACTGTAAATTAAGATAAACTAACCAGGGACCACTGTAAATAAAGATAAACCACCCAGGGACCACTGTAAATAACGATAAACCACCCAGAGACCACTGTAAATAAAGATAAACCACCCAGGAACCACTGTAAATAAAGATAAACCACCCAGGGACCATTGTAAATAAAGATAAACCACCCAGGAACCACTGTAAATAAAGATAAACCACCCGGGGACCACTGTAAATAAAGATAAACCACCCAGGGACCACTGTAAATAAAGATAAACCACCCAGGGACCACTGTAAATAAAGATAAACCACCCGGGGACCACTGTAAATAAAGATAAACCACCCGGGAACCACTGTAAATAAAGATAAACCACCCAGGGACCACTGTAAATAAAGATAAACCACCCAGAGACCACTGTAAATAAAGATAAACCAGCCAGGGACCACTGTAAATAAAGATAAACCACCCGGGAACCACTGTAAATAAAGATAAACCACCCGGGAACCACTGTAAATAAAGGTAAACCACCCAGGGACCACTGTAAATAAAGATAAACCACCCGGGGACCACTGTAAATAAAGATAAACCACACAGGGACCACTGTAAATAAAGATAAACCACCCAGTGACCACTGTAAATAAAGATAAACCACCCGGGGACCACTGAAAATAAAGATAAACCACACAGGGACCACTGTAAATAAAGATAAACCACCCAGGGACCACTGTAAATAACGATAAACCACCCAGAGACCACTGTAAATAAAGACAAACCACCCAGGAACCACTGTAAATAAAGATAAACCACCCAGGGACCACTGTAAATAAAGATAAACCACCCAGGGACCACTGTAAATAAAGATAAACCACCCGGGAACCACTGTAAATAAAGATAAACCACCCAGGGACCACTGTAAATAAAGATAAACCACCCAGGGACCACTGTAAATAAAGATAAACCACACAGGGACCACTGTAAATAAAGATAAACCACACAGGGACCACTGTAAATAAAGATAAACCACCCGGGGACCACTGTAAATAAAGATAAACCATCCGGGGACCACTGTAAATATAGATAAACCACCCAGGGACCACTGCAAATAAAGATAAACCACCCAGGGACCACTGTAAATAAAGATAAACCACACAGGGACCACTGTAAATTAAGATAAATCACCCAGGGACCACTGTAAATTAAGATAAATCACCCAGGGACCACTGTAAATAAAGATAAAACACCCGGGGACCACTGTAAATATAGATAAATCACCCAGGGACCACTGCAAATAAAGATAAACCACCCAGGGACCACTGTAAATAAAGATAAACCACCCAGGGACCACTGTAAATTAAGATAAATCACCCAGGGACCACTGTAAATAAAGATAAACCACCCAGGAACCACTGTAAATAAAGATAAACCACCCAGGGACCACTGTAAATAAAGATAAACCACCCAGGGACCACTGTAAATAAAGATAAACCACCCGGGGACCACTGTAAATAAAGATAAACCACCCAGAGACCACTGTAAATAAAGATAAACCACCCAGAGACCACTGTAAATTAAGATAAACCACCCAGGGACCACTGTAAATAAAGATAAACCACCCAGGAACCACTGTAAATAAAGATAAACCACCCAGAAACCACTGTAAATAAAGATAAACCACCCGGGGACCACTGTAAATAAAGATAAACCGCCCAGGAACCACTGTAAATAAAGATAAACCACCCAGGGACCACTGTAAATAAAGATAAACCACCCGGGGACCACTGTAATTAAAGAGAAACCACCCAGGGACCACTGTAAATAAAGATAAAACACCCGGGGACCACTGTAAATAAAGATAAACCATCCAGAGACAACTGTAAATAAAGATAAACCACACAGGGACCACTGTAAATAAAGATAAACCATCCGGGGACCACTGTAAATAAAGATAAACAACCCGGGAACCACTGTAAATAAAGATAAACCACCCAGGGACCACTGTAAATAAAGATAAACCACCCGGGGACCACTGTAAATAAAGATAAACCACCCGGGAACCACTGTAAATAAAGATAAACCAGCCAGGGACCACTGTAAATAAAGATAAACCACCCAGGGACCACTGTAAATAAAGATAAAACACCCGGGGACCACTGTAAATAAAGATAAACAATCCAGAGACAACTGTAAATAAAGATAAACCACACAGGGACCACTGTAAATAAAGATAAACCATCCGGGGACCACTGTAAATATAGATAAACCACCCGGGAACCACTGTAAATAAAGATAAACCACCCAGGGACCACTGTAAATAAAGATAAACCACCCGGGGACCACTGTAAATAAAGATAAACCACCCGGGAACCACTGTAAATAAAGATAAACCAGCCAGGGACCACTGTAAATAAAGATAAACCACCCAGGGACCACTGTAAATAAAGATAAAACACCCGGGGACCACTGTAAATAAAGATAAACCACCCAGAGACAACTGTAAATAAAGATAAACCACACAGGGACCACTGTAAATAAAGATAAACCATCCGGGGACCACTGTAAATAAAGATAAACCACCCGGGAACCACTGTAAATAAAGATAAACCACCCAGGGACCACTGTAAATAAAGATAAACCACCCGGGGACCACTGTAAATAAAGATAAACCACCCGGGAACCACTGTAAATAAAGATAAACCAGCCAGGGACCACTGTAAATAAAGATAAACCACCCAGGGACCACTGTAAATAAAGATAAACCACCCAGGGACCACTGTAAATAAAGATAAACCACCCAGGGACCAGTGTAAATAAAGATAAACCACCCGGGAACCACTGTAAATAAAGATAAACCACCCAGGGACCACTGTAAATAAAGATAAACCACCCAGGGACCACTGTAAATAAAGATAAACCACCCAGGGACCACTGTAAATAAAGATAAACCACCCAGGGACCACTGTAAATAAAGATAAACCACCCGGGAACCACTGTAAATAAAGATAAAACACCCAGGGACCACTGTAAATATAGATAAACCACCCAGGGGCTACTGCAAATAAAGATAAACCACCCAGGGACCACTGTAAATAAAGATAAACCACCCAGGGACCACTGTAAATTAAGATAAACCACCCAGGGACCACTGTAAATAAAGATAAACCACCCAGGAACCACTGTAAATAAAGATAAACCTCCCAGGGACCACTGTAAATAAAGATAAACCACCCGGGGACCACTGTAAATAAAGATAAACCACCCGGGAACCACTGTAAATAAAGATAAACCACCCAGGGACCACTGTAAATAAAGATAAACCACCCAGAGACCACTGTAAATAAAGATAAACCAGCCAGGGACCACTGTAAATAAAGATAAACCACCCGGGAACCACTGTAAATAAAGATAAACCACCCGGGAACCACTGTAAATAAAGATAAACCACCCAGGGACCACTGTAAATAAAGATAAACCACCCGGGGACCACTGTAAATAAAGATAAACCACACAGGGACCACTGTAAAAAAAGATAAACCACCCAGTGACCACTGTAAATAAAGATAAACCACCCAGAGACCACTGTAAATAAAGATAAACCACCCAGAGACAACTGTAAATTAAGATAAACCACCCAGGGACCACTGTAAATAAAGATAAACCACCCAGGAACCACTGTAAATAAAGATAAACCACCCAGGAACCACTGTAAATAAAGATAAACCACCCGGGGACCACTGTAAATAAAGATAAACCGCCCAGGAACCACTGTAAATAAAGATAAACCACCCAGGGACCACTGTAAATAAAGATAAACCACCCGGGGACCACTGTAATTAAAGAGAAACCACCCAGGGACCACTGTAAATAAAGATAAAACACACGGGGACCACTGTAAATAAAGATAAACCATCCAGAGACAACTGTAAATAAAGATAAACCACACAGGGACCACTGTAAATAAAGATAAACCATCCGGGGACCACTGTAAATAAAGATAAACCACCCGGGAACCACTGTAAATAAAGATAAACCACCCAGGGACCACTGTAAATAAAGATAAACCACCCGGGGACCACTGTAAATAAAGATAAACCACCCGGGAACCACTGTAAATAAAGATAAACCAGCCAGGGACCACTGTAAATAAAGATAAACCACCCAGGGACCACTGTAAATAAAGATAAAACACCCGGGGACCACTGTAAATAAAGATAAACCACCCAGAGACAACTGTAAATAAAGATAAACCACACAGGGACCACTGTAAATAAAGATAAACCATCCGGGGACCACTGTAAATAAAGATAAACCACCCGGGAACCACTGTAAATAAAGATAAACCACTCAGGGACCACTGTAAATAAAGATAAACCACCCGGGGACCACTGTAAATAAAGATAAACCACCCGGGAACCACTGTAAATAAAGATAAACCAGCCAGGGACCACTGTAAATAAAGATAAACCACCCAGGGACCACTGTAAATAAAGATAAACCACCCAGGGACCACTGTAAATAAAGATAAACCACCCAGGGACCACTGTAAATAAAGATAAACCACCCGGGAACCACTGTAAATAAAGATAAACCACCCAGGGACCACTGTAAATAAAGATAAACCACCCAGGGACCACTGTAAATAAAGATAAACCACCCAGGGACCACTGTAAATAAAGATAAACCACCCAGGGACCACTGTAAATAAAGATAAACCACCCGGGAACCACTGTAAATAAAGATAAAACACCCAGGGACCACTGTAAATATAGACAAACCACCCAGGGGCCACTGCAAATAAAGATAAACCACCCAGGGACCACTGTAAATAAAGATAAACCACCCAGGGACCACTGTAAATTAAGATAAACCACCCAGGGACCACTGTAAATAAAGATAAACCACCCAGGAACCACTGTAAATAAAGATAAACCTCCCAGGGACCACTGTAAATAAAGATAAACCACCCGGGGACCACTGTAAATAAAGATAAACCACCCGGGAACCACTGTAAATAAAGATAAACCACCCAGGGACCACTGTAAATAAAGATAAACCACCCAGAGACCACAGTAAATAAAGATAAACCAGCCACGGACCACTGTAAATAAAGATAAACCACCCGGGAACCACTGTAAATAAAGATAAACCACCCGGGAACCACTGTAAATAAAGATAAACCACCCAGGGACCACTGTAAATAAAGATAAACCACCCGGGGACCACTGTAAATAAAGATAAACCACACAGGGACCACTGTAAAAAAAGATAAACCACCCAGTGACCACTGTAAATAAAGATAAACCACCCGGGGACCACTGTAAATAAAGATAAACCACACAGGGACCACTGTAAATAAAGATAAACCACCCAGTGACCACTGTAAATAAAGATAAACCACCCAGGAACCTCTGTAAAAAAAGGTAAACCACCCAGGGACCACTGTAAAAAAAGATAAACCACCCGGGGACCACTGTAAATAAAGATAAACCACCCGGGGACCATTGTAAATAAATATAATCCACCCAGGAACCACTGTAAATAAAGGTAAACCACCCGGGGACCACTGTAAATAAAGATAAACCGCCCAGGAACCACTGTAAATAAAGATAAACCACCCAGGGACCACTGTAAATAAAGATAAACCACCCGGGGACCACTGTAAATAAAGAGAAACCTCCCAGGGACCACTGTAAATAAAGATAAACCACACAGGGACCACTGTAATTAAAGATAAACCACCCAGGGACCACTGTAAATAAATATAAACCACCCGGAGACCACTGTAAATAAAAATAAACCACCCAGAGACCACTGGAAATAAAGATAAACCACCCAGAGACCACTGTAAATAAAGATAAACCACCGAGGGACCAGTGTAAATAACGATAAACCACCCAGGGACCACTGTAAATAAAGATAAACCACCCAGGGACCAGTGTAAATAACGATAAACCACCCAGGGACCACTGTAAATTAAGATAAACTAACCAGGGACCACTGTAAATAAAGATAAACCACCCAGGGACCACTGTAAATAACGATAAACCACCCAGAGACCACTGTAAATAAAGATAAACCACCCAGGAACCACTGTAAATAAAGATAAACCACCCAGGGACCATTGTAAATAAAGATAAACCACCCAGGAACCACTGTAAATAAAGATAAACCACCCGGGGACCACTGTAAATAAAGATAAACCACCCAGGGACCACTGTAAATAAAGATAAACCACACAGGGACCACTGTAAATAAAGAAAAACCACCCAGGGACCACTGTAAATAAAGATAAACCACACAGAGACCACTGTAAATAAAGATAAACTACCCAGGGACCACTGTAAATAAAGATAAACCACCCAGAGACCACTGTAAATAAAGATAAACCACCCAGGGACCACTGTAAATAAAGATAAACAACCCGGGGACCACTGTAAATAAAGATAAACCACCCGGGGACCACTGTAAATAACGATAAACCACCCAGAGACCACTGTAAATAAAGATAAACCACCCGGGGAACACTGTAAATAAAGATAAACCACCCAGGGACCACTGTAAATAAAGATAAACCACCCAGGAACCACTGTAAATAAAGATTAACCACCCGGGGACCACTGTAAATAAAGATAAACCACCCAGGGACCACTGTAAATAAAGATAAACCACCCAGGGACCACTGTAAATAAAGATAAACCACCCGGGGACCACTGTAAATAAACATAAACCACCCAGGGACCACTGTAAATAAAGATAAACCACCCAGTGACCACTGTAAATAAAGATAAACCACCCAGGAGCCTCTGTAAAAAAAGATAAACCACCCAGGGACCACTGTAAATAAAGATAAACCACCCAGGAACCACTGTAAATAAAGATAAACCACCCAGGGACCACTGTAAATAAAGATAAACCACCCAGGGACCACTGTAAATAAAGATAAACCACCCAGAGACCACTGTAAATAAAGATAAACCACCCGGGGACCACTGTAAATAAATATAAACCACCCATGGACCACTGTAATAAAGATAAACCACCCGGGGACCAATGTAAATAAAGATAAACCACTCAGGGACCACTGTAAATAAAGATAAACCACTCAGGGACCACTGTAAATAAAGATAAACCACCCAGAGACCACTGTAAATAAAGATAAACCACCCGGGGACCAATGTAAATAAAGATAAACCACTCAGGGACCACTGTAAATAAAGATAAACCACACAGGGACCACTGTAAATAAAGATAAACCACCCGGGGACCACTATAAATAAAGATAAACCACACAGGGACCACTGTAAATAAAGATAAACCACACAGGGACCACTGTAAATTAAGATAAACCACACAGGGACCACTGTAAATAAAAATAAACCACCCGGGGACGACTGTAAATAAAGATAAACAACCCGGGGACCACTGTAAATAAAGATAAACCACCCGGGGACCACTGTAAATAAAGATAAACCACCCGGGGACCACTGTAAATAAACATAAACCACACAGGGACCACTGTAAATAAAGATAAACCACCCAGGGACCACTGTAAATAAAGATAAACCACCCAGGGACCACTGTAAATAAAGATAAACCACCAGGGGACCACTGTAAATAAAGATAAAACAACCGGGGACCACTGTAAATAAAGATAACCCACCCAGAGACAACTGTAAATAAAGATAAACCACCCAGGGACCACTGTAAATAAAGATAAACCACCCAGGGACCGCTGTAAATAAACATAAACCACACAGGGACCACTGTAAATAAAGATAAACCACCCGGGGACCACTGTAAATAAAGATAAACCACCCAGGGACCACTGTAAATAAAGATAAACCACCAGGGGACCACTGTAAATTAAGATAAAACACCCGTGGACCACTGTAAATAAAGATAATCCACCCAGAGACAACTGTAAATAAAGGTAAACCACCCGGGGACCACTGTAAATAAAGATAAACAACCCGGGGACCACTGTAAATAAAGATAAACCACCCAGGGACCACTGTAAATAAAGATAAACCATCCGGGGACAACTGTAAATAAAGATAAACCACCCGGGGACCACTGTAAATAAAGATAAACCACCCGGGGACCACTGTAAATAACGATAAACCACCCAGGGACCACTGTAAATAAAGATAAACCACCCGGGGACCACTGTAAATAAAGATAAACCACCCGGGGACCACTGTAAATAAAGATAATCCACCCGGGGACCACTGTAAATAAAGATAAACCACCCAGGGACCACTGTAAATAAAGATAAACCACCCAGGGACCACTGTAAATAAAGATAAACCACCCGGGGACCAGTGTAAATAAAGATACACCACCCAGGGACCACTATAAATAAAGATAAACCACCCGGGGACCACTGTAAATAAAGATAAACCACCCAAGGACCACTGTAAATAACGATAAACCACCCAGAGACCACTGTAAATAAAGATAAACCACCCAGGAACCACTGTAAATAAAGATAAACCACCCAGGGACCACTGTAAATAAAGATAAACCACCCAGGGACCACTGTAAATAAAGATAAACCACCCAGGGACCACTGTAAATAAAGATAAACCACACAGGGACCACTGTAAATAAAGATAAACCACACAGGGACCACGGTAAATAAAGATAAACCACCCGGGGACCACTGTAAATAAAGATAAACCATCCGGGGACCACTGTAAATATAGATAAACCACCCAGGGACCACTGCAAATAAAGATAAACCACCCAGGGACCACTGTAAATAAAGATAAACCACCCAGGGACCACTGTAAATTAAGATAAATCACCCAGGGACCACTGTAAATTAAGATAAATCACCCAGGGACCACTGTAAATAAAGATAAAACACCCGGGGACCACTGTAAATATAGATAAACCACCCAGGGACCACTGCAAATAAAGATAAACCACCCAGGGACCACTGTAAATAAAGATAAACCACCCAGGGACCACTGTAAATTAAGATAAATAACCCAGGGACCACTGTAAATAAAGATAAACCACGCAGGAACCACTGTAAATAAAGATAAACCACCCAGGGACCATTGTAAATAAAGATAAACCACCCAGGGACCACTGTAAATAAAGATAAACCACCCGGGGACCACTGTAAATAAAGATAAACCACCCAGAGACCACTGTAAATAAAGATAAACCACCCAGAGACCACTGTAAATTAAGATAAACCACCCAGGGACCACTGTAAATAAAGATAAACCACCCAGGGACCACTGTAAATAAAGATAAACCACCCAGGGACCACTGTAAATAAAGATAAACCACCCGGGGACCACTGTAAATAAAGATAAACCACCCAGAGACCACTGTAAATAAAGATAAACCACCCAGAGACCACTGTAAATTAAGATGAACCACCCAGGGACCACTGTAAATAAATATAAACCACCCAGGAACCACTGTAAATAAAGATAAACCACCCAGGAACCACTGTAAATAAAGATAAACCACCCAGGGAAATAGCGCGGCGTGGCTCCTGGTTCAACTTGGATACGGGCTACGGCCCCTTTTATTTTCCCCAAACCAGGCTGGAATACATCTGGGTATCGTCCTAGCACCTCGGTCAACCCTTCAGAAATTGTTTGGAGGATGTGCTGCCATTGCAACCGCAAATGGCGCAACCAGTCCCGACCCAGCAGGCTGGGCCCATGGCCGCGCACCACGATAAGTGCGAAACGCCCTTCCTGGCGTCCATAGACAACAGGGGTCATTGTAGTTCCAGCAATGTCCTGTGGTTCCCCCGTGTAGGTGGCCAACCTGGCCTGTGAGTCGGTTAATGTAAGGGTCTGTATACCCTGCTTGATGCGGTCGAATGTCCTCTGGGCGATCACGGAGACCGCTGCGCCAGTATCCAACTCCATCTCAAGCGGGTGGCCATTGACCCGTACTGTCACCTTAATGGGGGCCACACGGGGAGCTGCCACACAATGCAACTGCAGGCAGTCATCCTCCGTTTCCACGTCCTCAGAAGTAGTCGCCGCAGGTTCATCCACATGGAAGGTATGGCCTCTGGGCTGGTCCCAGTTTTTGTCGGAACGACGGCGCCTCTGGCGCCGTCCGCGACGGGGTCGGCGCCTACAAGTCTGACATGGACATGGCTCCTCATCCATTGGCTCTGGAGAAGGCTCCCTTCGGGGAGGAATGTCCGACGGCCACTGGCGTCGGTCCGGATGTTGCCTCGCCCAAAGTACCGCAGGGGTGCGGAGGGACGTTTTCGGACGGAAGGGGTTGCGCCCCAACACATCCGTTGTGTGTACTGGTTCCAGCTTTCCAGCGCAGCATCAAAAACATCCAAACGTCCGTACAGAGGCATGGTATAATAGAAAACAACTTCCAACCTGTATCCAACAAAAATTCAGGGAGGTGGCTTCAGCAGTGTAGACGGCTATTCACTTTAACCTTCGTTGCCAATTTTGTAAGGGCCACGAAGAATCCAGCACGAGTTTTAAGGATACAAAGTAATAACATTTATTTACTATAACATATATACATAACAGTAGCAGTAACTTCCCTTGCTACATACTCCTTCCTGCTGGTTCCTGAACTTGCCAGCTTATTTACACTAGGAGTTTACTAGTGGTTTCTCCGCCCCCCTCATTGGGGAAGCTCATACTCCCACAGGATTGTGGGATAGTCATTAGTCCCCAGCCAATGGTAAGTAGGCAGGTTATAACAGAGGGCAAGTTAGCTAGCAATGTAAAAGATATAAAAAAAGTAAGAGAGGCAATAATAGATATTGGGCCACTGGAAAATGTGGCTGGAGAAGTAATAATAGGAAACAGAGAAATGGCAGAAGAACTGAATACTTACATTTATTGTGGACCAGGGTTTAGAAAACTCCAAAGTATATCATGGAGTTCAGCTGTCCCACGACTTTTAATAGATGTTGCTTATGGGGAGAACAAGGGTGCACTCTCCATGAGTTATGCAAATGAGACCATAAGTATTTTTTAAAAAACAAAACAATGTTTATTCTATGAACACAGTTAACATTTTAAGAAACGCACAGTAAACATCTTATCAACTACGAACACACGTAACCCCAGAGATACAATACTCTATAGATAGCCCTCAATGCCTTTTCCAGCAAGATCCATAGGTTAACAACGATAGCAGGTTTAAATTCTCTCCATAAACAGGTATTTCTTTGAAATTATCAAGTGAGCTGAAGACATTCTTTAGCTTGTCGAGAGTGGTCATTACACATTTGTTTGCTTTGATAATAGCTCTTCAAGTCTGAAAACGAAACCAAAAACATAGCCACAAAGCAGCTTTTCAGCTCAAAACGAAGTAAAAGACTGAAAGACAGCACAGCCCCAGCCAAACACTGACATCACTGCAGCTATTTGCTAAACACCCATTTCCTAAAAAGTACATCCACCTCACACCTCACACCAAGATTAAAAAAATAAACCATCAACTTTAAGATGCTTTCATTTTTCACCTTTTTATTTTCCTTTTGAGAAATACTGACAGTAAAATATCTTTACGTTTCACAAAACAAATGATGCAAACAGGTATAACAACATAATCCATTTTACTTCTTCTTCCTCCACCGAACCTGCTTCTCTTCATCACATTCGTGACCAAGCATCGGCTATCACGTTTTCTCGTCCTGGCACACGTATTATTTTTTAATGAAATGTGTGTAACAGTAACCTCCATCGAAACAGTCCGGCATTGTTATTCCGGAATGGCTCCAAAAACCTCAATGGATTATGATCAGTTTTTCTAATTGTTTCAGACAGATTAATGGTCACACGAATGTGAAAACGTCTCCAAATCCAAGCTCAAAGTCTCCTTCTCAATCGGAGAACACTTCTTCTGGTGCGGGTTTAATTTCTTGGAAAAATAACCAACAGGCCTCGCTTGTCCTTAGTCATGGTCTTGTAGAAGCACTGCACCTCAGCCCACATCACTCGCATCAACAGTCACTTTGAATGGTTTGGTATAATTTGGGATGGCTAACAGAGGAGCAGTGGCTAACACAGACTTCAAGCCATCAAATGCCAGTTGACACTCCGCTGACAACTGAAATTTGCTACGTTTCTTTGGCAAATCCGTCAGCGGAGCGACCACACTGCTGGAATTCGGCATAATTTTCCGGTAAATTCCACTCATGCCAAGAAGTCGCATCATTTCCCTTCGTGCCGACGATACTGGAAACTCCCCAATAACTGTTGTTTTCACAGCCCGTTGCACCATTCGACCCTCTCCGATTCTGTGGCCAAGAAAAGTGACTTGGGTTTTCCAAATTCACTTTTGGCTAGGTTTGCTACCAAACCATGCTCCTGCAGTCGATCGAATAACTCCATCAGATGCTTTAAATGTTCTTTCCATGTCTGGCTGAAAAATCTAGATCGTCGATGCACACCGCACAATTGGGTAATCCTGAAACAACTTTGTTAGTTCACCATTGAAATGTGGCTGGGGCGTTTTTCATGCCAAATGGCACAACGTTGAATTGGTATACATCATCTGGAGTCACAAAAGTTGAAAACTCCTTCGCTCTTTCGGATAAAGGTACCTGCCAGTAACCTTTAAGTAAATCCAGTTTGGAAATAAAAGCTGATTGTCCCACTTTCGCAATCCTCTAAGCGTGGGATAGGATAAGAGTCCGTTCTTGCAACTGCATTCACCTTTCTATAGTTCACACACACCGTTGGGTACTGTCGTGATTCGGTACTTTCAGTATGGGTGAGTTCCATTGGCTACAACCCACTTCAATTATGCCATTTTGAAGCATACTTTCAATCTATTTGTTAACCTGTGCCAATTTTAAAGGATTAAGTCTATATAGATGTTGATTGATAGGAACACCATTTCCCCACATCTACATCGTGTATAGCCATTTTAGTACTTGCCAACCTATCTCCACAAACTGGCCCATGTGATATCAATAACTCTTTCAGGTCAGTTCGGCTTTCCTCTGGAACTTAACTCAACAATTTATCCGAATTTTTAAGAACATCCTCGTTTTCCAATTTAATTTGAGGAATGTCAAATTCAAAGTCATCTGGATTCAGTTCTTCACTTTGAGTTCGAATCATTAAACCTTCTTCCTTTTGCTCTCCTTCCCTTTCAAAGTACCTTTAAAGCATCTTCACATGACACACTCGGTGAGTTTTCCTTCTATCTGGCGTTCCTACCACATAATTCACCTCACTTAATTTCCTTTCAATCTGATCCGGTCCACAAACCGTAGCTTTTCAAGGTTCACCTACCACTGGTAACAATACTAAATCGTTATCTCCACTGGCAAAACTGCGAACTTTTTCTTTCTCTTCCGCTTACCGTTTCATCACATGTTATGCAACCTTTAAATGTCGTCTAGCCAATTCCCCTGCTCTATTTAATCGTTCCGTAAAATTTGACACATAATCCAATAATGTAAGTTCCGACTGCTGACTCACCATTTTTTCCGGAATCAATTTAAGTGGCTCTCTTACCGCATGCCCAAAAATCACTTCAAAAGGACTGAATTTGGTTGACTCATTAGGTGCATCCCTAATTGCGAACAGTATGAATGGAATTCCATTATCCTAATCCTCTGTATAATCTTGACAATAAGCCCTCAACATTGTCTTTACTGTCTGATGCCACCTTTGTTACGCTCTCTGCGAATCTGGATGGTACGCAGTTGATTTAAATTCTTTTAGTCATAAGCTATCCATATCTTTGAATAGCCTTGGGGTAAAATCTGACCCTTGATCCGATTGTAATTATGTGAGTTATCCATATCTCGTAAGAATTGAAGTAATTTCTTCACAATCTTCTCGCTGTAATATTTCGTTCTGGAATGGCCTGTGGAAATTTAGTAGACACATTCATTATAGTTTACTAATCCAGTGACTGTGAATGCTGCTGTGTAAACTCGAGTGCTTTAGAGTTGGATGTAAACAGCGCATTCAAAGGATACGTTGCAATGTGTTCATAGCAACTAAACTAAATTTCAGCCGTACTTTGAAGCTACATTAGTTATTTAATGTCGTAACTAAAATCTTCTCAGAATCAGGAGTCATCGAAGACGATCTCAACTGAATAACTGGGGCTTAACCAGTTATAACATCATTGAGTTGGGGGATTGGGTATAAAAAGCGGGCACTCAGAGCTGTTCACTGCACTGTGAGTGTTTCTTGTTTAAACACGAGCTGGACTTGAGTAAAAATGGAGTTCTCTGAAACAGGGAGAATTGGTGCGGAGCTCAGATTCCGTCCGGGCAGGTGCAGTGCGCGGCTAGGCTTCATAAACACCGAGAGAGAGAGCAAAGGAACTGATGTGGTTCGTCTGAGGTAAGGTTGAGCAAATATTACTGGATGCTTGTTTGCAGTTGGTGAGGCGGTATTTGGGAACTGAACTGTGAGGAAGTATTGAGGCGGAGATGAACCTCTCCAGATTGGTGACTGACAATCAGGTGGGTGTTTCTTCCGTTTGAGTCTTTCATGGACCATTGTTTTGGAGTTGTTCGTATTTAAAATAGAGGACTGTCCCTTTCGTAACCAGGGAAACTAAACACATTTTAAGTGTGCGGCCGGAGCATTCGGCCACGTGGATGATCCACCTGCAATAGAGGGAAATCAGGGACACTTCCATGTGTCCAACTGCAGCTCCTGAATGACCGCATGGTGCCACTGAAGAGGCGGATGGTCTCACTCTGCAGCATCTGTACTGCTGAAGGTATCGTAAATAGCACATTTTCCGGGTTAGTCGTACCGCAAGCAATGGCTGCAGGTCAGAAAAGCATTTCGTGACCACAGGGAAGAGGATTGGACAGGGACATAGATACATAGAAGACAGGATTCGGAGGAGGCATTTTGGCCCTTCAAGCCTGCTCCGCCATTCATCGCGATCATGGCTGATCATCCAACTCAATAGCCTAATCCTGCTTTATCCCCATCGCCTTTGACCCCATTCTCTCCAAGTGCTATAAACACCCGCCGCTTGAATATATTCAACTACTTCCTCTGGCAATTCATTCAACAGGCCCACCACTCTTTGTGCGAAGAAATGTGTCATTATCTCTGACCGAAATGGTTTACCCTGAATCCTCATGCTGTGACCACTCGTTCTTGACATGCCGATCATTGATAACATCTTCCCTACATCTACCCTGTCTAGTCCTGTTTGAATTTTATAAGGCTCTATGAGATCCCCCTTCATTCTTCTGAACTCCAGCGAGGACATTCCCAACCTCGTCAATCTCTCCTCATACCACAGTCCCGCCGTTCCTGGAATCAATCTGGTAAACCTTCGCTGCACTCCCTCGAGAGCAAAAACATCCTTCCACAGGGAAGGAGACCAAAACTGCATACACTACTCCAAGTGTGGCCTCACCAAGGCCCTGTACAATTGCAGCAACACATCCCTACTTCTATACCCGAAACCTCTTGAAATGAAGGCCAACATACCATGAGCCTTCTTTAACGCCTGCTGCACCTGCATGCTTACCTTCAGCGAATGGTGCACAAGGACACCCAGGTCCCGCTGCACACTCCCCTCTCCCAATTTACAACCATTCATGAAGTAATCTGCCTTCCTGTTTTTGCTTCCAAAATGAATAACCTCACTCTTATGCAAATTATACTGCTTCTGTCATTGGTTTGCCCACTCGCCTAACCTGCCCACATCTTGCTATAGGTTCCCTGCATCCTCGTCACAATTCGCCTCCCAACTAATTTGGTATCATCTGCAAACTTTGAGATGTTACATTTTGTTCCTTCATCCAAATCATTAATATGCAATATGAATAGCTGGGGTCCCAGCACCGATCCCTGTGGTACCCCACTGGTTACTGCCTGCCAATTTGAAAAAGACCCATTAATCCCTACTCTTTGTTTCCTCTCTGCCAATCAGTTTTCTATCCACCTCAATACATTTCACCCAATCCCATGCGCTTTAATTTTGGACAATAATCACTTATGCGGGACTTGGTCAAACGACATCTGAAAGTCCAAATATACAACATCGACTGGCTCCCCCTTGTCGACTGTACTAGTTACCTCTTCTAAGAATGCCAAAAGATTTGTCAAGCATGATTTTCTCTTCATAAATCCATTCAGATTCTGACTGTTCCTGCCACTGCTTTCTCAATGTTCCGCTATAAAGTCCTGTATAATGGATTCAAGCATTTTCTCCACTACCGATGGACGGCTTACTAGTCTATAATTCCCTGCCTTCTCTCTACCTACTTTTTTGAATATCGGAGTGACGTGAGCTATTCTCCAATCTTCAGGGACAGTTCCAGAGTCTATGGAATCCCGGAAGATGATCACCAATGCATCCACTATTTCCAGAGCCACCTCGTTAAGCACTCTGGGATGCAGACGTCACAAAAGGTCAGCCCCTCTCAAACATATATACCGTGTTGGATACTATTGCGAGGGTCTGTCGCTCAGTGGACAGAACCAGCAGCCATGAGCGTGGCACCAAAATTTGTTCTGCTGCACACCAAGGAAGGCAAAGTACTGGGAGCACTATTGTAAAGAGATAAGTGTGGTCCAGATGAAGAGGGTCCAGAACATATCATTGTTGGTTATCATTCAGGAAAGCCCCAAGGCATTTTACAAGAATACTAAGAGCAAGAGGATGATCAAAGAAACATTGGGGCTCATTAGGGGTCATAGGTACACTCTGTGCATTGCGCCAGAGGACGTGGACGAGGCCGTTAGTGGCTATTGTTCGTCTGTATTTGCTAAGGAGAAAGAGATAGGTAGCTAAATGTGTACATTTGAACGGAAGCGTACTAGAGCACGTTAAGCTTAATAGGGATGAAGTTTGTGATATATATGCGGTCATAAAGGTACATAAATCCCCAGAACCTGATGAGATTTATCCAAAGCTGATATGGGAGGCAAGGGAGGATATTGCACGGGACTGACAGAGGCACCTAAATCTTCGCTGGCCACAGGTGAACTTCCAGATGATTGGAAGATAGCAGACGTAATTCCTTTGTTCAAAAAGCCAGTACGGTAAGACAGGTAAGAACAGGCCATTCTAGTTATCATCATGTCATTTGTCGGGATATTCCTGGAAAAAGAATTCTGCGCAACAGGATTACTCAACACTGAGATACACGGCTATTAATGATGGGTGGTCAGCATGGATTTGTTCGTCGGAGATCCTTTCTAAGTAATTCAATTCCGTTTTGTTGAAAAGGTAATGAAACATATTGATGAGGGCAGCACAGCTCAGATTTACATCGAGTTCAGTTTGACCTTGTTCAGCGTGCCACATGGAACGTTGGTCGAAAATACGGAGGGCCAAAAATTCCAAGGAAAGTTGGCAAATGTGAATCAAAATTGGCTTGTTAATAAGAATCATAGGGTGTTTTGTTTGCTACATGTTTGTTTGTTATTTACAGCATAGAAAAGGGCAAATCAAACCATCGTGTCTGCTCCTACTCCCAAAAGACCTTGCTAGCTGCTCCCGTTCCCCAGGCCTATCTCCATAGCCCTCTAAATGTATAACTTTCATATAGATAGAATTCATATGGAATCCACCTCTCCCACTCCCCTACGCAGCGCATTCAAAACCCATACAACATCTCGTTTGGCACGGTAGCACAGTCTTTACACTGTAGCTTCACAGTGCCAGGGTCCCAGGTTCGTTTCCCGCTTGTCACTGTCTGTGCGGCGTCTGCACGTTCTCCTGGTGTCTGCTTGGGTTTCCTCCTGGTGCTCCGGTTTCCTCCTGCAGTTCCCGAAAGACGTGTTGCTGGGTAATTTGGAGATTTTGAATTCTCCCTCTGTGTATCCAAAAAGGCGCCGGAGTGTGGCGAATAGGAGCTTTTCGCAGTAACTTCATTGCAGTGTTAATGTAAGCCTACTTGTGAAAATGACACAGGTAATTATTATTCTTATTTTTATCTCACTCCTAAGTCTCTTGCTGACCATCTTGAAATTATGACCCCTAGTCACTGAAACAACAACTTGTGTAAGCAGAATGGAGGATTGACTGACTGGCAGAAGTCGGAGAGTGGGGATGAAGCAGTCTTTTTCAGGATGGCAGTCTTGTGTTGGGCGCTCTGGATCCGTGGAACACATACAGGTCACCAACACTTGACATAGCGCAACACTGTTTTATTGAATCATTAACTGTTTAATATACTCTCACTGTGGGTTCACACAATACTAGCTTTAACTAAAGACCTTTGCCTTGTCCTAACCAGTCGATGAACTCGGCACATGGTGAATGTCTGTGCTGCAGGCTGTGAGCTCTGCTCTACTAGCTAGCTGGAAGTCGAATGAGCGGGAACTCTGATGCCTCCTGTCTTTATAGTGCGTGTGCTCTAACTGGCGATTGGCTGCGGTGCTGTGTTTGTTGATTGGCCCCACTGTGTGTCCATCAGTGTGCGTCTGCACCATGATATACTGGTGTATATTATGACATCGCCCCCTTTTATAAAATAACGTACATGTGTGGCAATAAATAGTGTATGGTGAGAATGTCCCTGACTACGTCTGTGCGAAAGACATATTTACAGGACTATGTACATGAGAACTAAGCTATTTACATGGGAAGGTGCCTGGTGCAGAAAAAGAGTACGCAACAAGAATAACGAGATGACCACTATATACAAACCATGTAAAAGATCAAACGGAAGAACAGAACAATTCAGAAAATCTATAAGTCCACAAAGTTCACAAATTAAATCTCTGAGGTGGGCGACGAATTCTGGTAGACCGCCTCAAGTGTGGTTCGGGAGCCGCCGGTTGAGGAGCGGGCTGGACTGCGTCAGAGTGAGGAGGATGCAGAGTGACCGGGATCTCTGCATAGTCCATGGCAGGGTCATCAGGAGGGCGAGGCGACAGTGCAGGATGACGTAGCGAGTGTGGAACGAGACGAAGGGCGCGTCAATTGTGGCGCAGAATGGAGCCATCTCGTATACGAACCAGGAACGAGCGGGGGGCCACCTGCCGAAGGACAACAGCGGTTGCAGACCAGCCACCATCCGGAAGACGGAAGTGGACGTTGTCATCTGTAGCCAGAGCAGGGAGATCAGCTGCACGGGAGACACGTGCCGCCTTGGGCTGTGCACGAGACAGCTGCATCCGTCGAAGGACCGGAACGTGGTCGAGGTATGGGACAAGAACGGACGGCACCGTCGTCCTCAGGGTACGACCCATGAGCAATTGGGGTGGCAACAGGCCAGTGGACAGTGGGGCGGAGCGATAGGCCAGCAAGGCGAGGTAGAAATCGGACCCAACATCGGCAGCCTTGCAGAGGAGCCGTTTGAAAATATGGACGCCCTTTTCCGCTTTGCCGTTGGATTGGGGGTACAGGGGACTGGATATCACATGTGCAAAATTGTACTGCCTGGCAAAGTTGGGCCATTCCTGGCTTGTGAAGCAGGGCCATTGTCCGACATAACCGTGAATGGGATGCCGTGTCGAGCAAAGATGTCCTTACAGGCACGGATGACTGCAGACGATGTGATATCATGCAACCGTATCACCTCCGGGTAGTTTGAAAAGTAGTCCACGATCAGGACATAGTCTCTACCCAGCCCGTGGAACAGGTCGATGCCCAACTTGGTCCAAGGTGACGTGACCAACTCATGGGGCTGCAGTGTCTCACGTGGTTGGGCCGGCTGGAAGCGCTGACAAGTGGGGCAGTTGAGCACTGTGTTGGCTATGTCTTCATTAATGCCGGGCCAGTACACTGCCTCTCGGGCCCGTCGGCTGTGATTCATGTCCTACTAGCTAGCTGCAGTTCGAATGAGCGGGATCTCTGATGCCCCCTGTCTTTGTGCTCTAACTGGTGATTGGCTGTGGTGTTGTGTGTGTTTATTGGTCCCGGTGTGTGTCCATCAGTGTGTGTGTCTGTACCATGATATATTGGTGTATATTATGGCAGGCAGCCGGTGACTAGTGCTGTGCCTCAGGGACCTCTGCTGCGACCAGAACTTTTCACAATATACATTAATGATCTGGACGAAGGAACTGAAGGCACTGATGCTAAGTTTGCAGATGATACAAAGATCTGTCGAGGGACTGGTAGTTAGAGGAAGCATGGGGGCTGCAGAAGGATTTGGGCAAGCTTGGAGAGTGGGCAATGAAGTGACAAATGAAATACAATGTGGAAAAGTGTGAGGCTATGTATTTTGGAAGGAGAAATTTAGGCATAGGCACTTTTCTAAATAGAGAACTGTTTAGGGAATCAGAGGCACAAACGGACAGTTCAGGAATCTCTTAACGTTAACGTGCAGGTACCGTCGGCAGTTAAGAAAGCAAATGCAATGTTAGCATTCATGTCAAGAGGGCTGGAATACATGACTAGGGATGTACCTTTGAGGCTGAATAAGGCTCTGGTAAGATCCAATTTGGAGTATTGGGAGCAGTTTTGGGCCCCGTATCTAAGGAAGGATGTGCTGGCCTTGGAAAGTGTCCAGAGGAGGTTCACACGATTGATCCCTGGAATGAAGAGCTTGTCAGATGTGGAACGATTGAGGACTCTGGGTCTGTACTGGTTGGAGTTGAGAAAGATGAGGGGGGATCTTATTGAATCTTACAGGATACTGCGAGGCCTGGATAGAGTGTATGTGGTGAGTATGTTTCCATTTGTTGGAAAGATTTGAACCAGAGGACACCATCTCAAACTAAAGGGACAATCCTTTAAAACAGAGACGAGGAGGAATTTCTTCAGCCAGATGGTGGTGAATCTGTGGAACTCTTTGCCTCAGAAGGTTGTGGAGGCCAAATCACTGAGTGTCTTTAAGACAGAGATAGATAGGTTCTTGATTAATAAGGGGATCAAGGGGTATGGGGATAATGCAAGAGAATGGGGATGAGAAAATATCAGCCATGATTGAATGGCGGAGCAGACTCGAAGGGCCGAGTGGCCTAATTCTGCTCCTATGCCTTATGGTTTTATGGTCTTACTTTGTCAAAATTGTTCAGCATTTTGAACACCTCAATATTCGCCTCTAATCTTGTCTGATCCGAGGAGAACAAGCCCAGTTTCTCCAATCTTCCATTGTATCTAAATTCCTCATCTTCGTAAATTCCAAAATGCCTAAAAATCTTCATTCCTGGTATCATATCATCTGCACTGTCTCCAAGGCCTTAACATCCTTGCCCCGAACTGAATACAGTACTCCAAATGTGGTCTGACCAATCAATTTTAAAAATAAATTCAGAGGACCCAATCATTGTTTTTCCAATTGAGGGGCAACTTTGAGCGGCCAATCCGCCTAAACTACACATCTTTGGTGAAACCTACGCAGACACCGGGGTAACGTGCAAACTCCACACAGATAGTCACCCAGCTCCGTGATTCGAACCTGGGTCCTCAGCGCCATACGCAACAGTGCTAACCACGGTGCTACGAGCCGCCCTTTGACCAATCGTTTGTAGAGGTGCAGCATCACTTGCTTGCTTTTATACTCTATGCCTCTATTTATTAATGATGTGGAGATGCCGGTGTTGGACTGGGGTGAGCACAAGTCGAAGTCTTACAACACCAGGTTAAAGTCCAACAGGTTTGTTTCGATGTCACTAGCTTTCGGAGCGCTGCTCCTTCCTCAGGTGAATGAAGAGGTCAGTTCCAGAAACACATATATAGACAAATTCAAAGATGCCAGACAATGTTTGGAATGCGAGCATTAGCAGGTGATTAAATCTTTACAGATCCAGAGATGGGGTAACCCCAGGTTAAAGAGGTGTGAATTGTCTCAAGCCAGGACAGTTGGTAGGGTTTCGCAGGCCAGATTGTGGGGGATGAATGTAATGTGACATGAATCCCAGGTCCCGGTTGAGGCCGCACTCATGTGTGCGGAACTTGGCTATAAGTTTCTGCTCGGCGATTCTGCGTTGTCGCGGGTCCTGAAGGCCGCCTTGGAGAACGCTTACCCGGAGATCAGAGGCTGAATGCCCTTGACTGCTGAAGTGTTCCCCGACTGGAAGGGAACATTCCTGCCTGGTGATTGTTGCGCGATGTCCGTTCATTCATTGTCGCAGCGTCTGCATGGTCTCGCCAATGTACCACGCTTCGGACATCCTTTCCTGCAGTGTATGAGGTAGACAACGTTGGCCGAGTCGCACGAGTATGTACCGCGTACCTGGTGGGTGGTGTTCTCACGTGTAATAGTGGTATCCATGTCGATGATCTGGCACGTCTTGCAGAGATTACCATGACAGGGTTGTGTGGTGTCGTGGTCACTGTTCTGAAGACTGGGTAGTTTGCTGCAAACAATGGTTCGTTTGAGGTTGCGCGGTTGTTTGAAGGCAAGTAGTGGGGGTGTGGGGATGACCTTGGCAAGATGTTCATCGTCATCAATGACGTGTTGAAGGCTGTGAAGAAGATGACGTAGTTTCTCCGCTCCGGGGAAGTACTGGACGACGAAGGGTATTCTGTCGGTTGTGTCCCATGTTTGTCTTCTGAGGAGGTCGGTCCGGTTTTTCGCTGTGGCACGTTGGAACTGTCGATCGATGAGTCGAGTGCCATATCCCGTTCGTACGAGGGCATATTTCAACGTCTGTAGATGTCTGTTACGCTCCTCCTCGTCTGAGCAGATCCTGTGTATACGGAGCGCTTGACCATAGGGGATAGCTTCTTTAATGTGTTTAGGGTGGAAGCTGGAGAAGTGGAGCATCATGAGGTTATCCGTGGGTTTGCGGTAAAGCAAAGTGCTGAGGTGACCGTCCTTGATGGAGACGAGTGTGTCCAAGAATGCAACTGATTTTGGAGAGTACTCTCCAAAATCAGTTGCATTCTTGGATACACTCGTCTCCATCAAGGACGGTCGCCTCAGCACTTTGCTTTACCGCAAACCCACGGATAACCTCATGATGCTCCACTTCTCCAGCTTCCACCCTAAACACATTAAAGAAGCTATCCCCTATGGTCAAGCGCTCCGTATACACAGGATCTGCTTAGATGAGGAGGAGCGTAACAGACATCTACAGACGTTGAAAGATGCCCTCGAACGAACCGGGTATGGCACTCGACTCATCGATCGACAGTTCCAACGTGCCACAGCGAAAAACCGGACCGACCTCCTCAGAAGACAAACATGGGACACAACCGACAGAATACCCTTCGTCGTCCAGTGCTTCCCCGGAGCGGAGAAACTACGTCATCTTCTTCACAGCCTTCAACACGTCATTGATGACGATGAACATCTTGCCAAGGTCATCCCCACACCCCCACTACCTGCCTTCAAACAACCGCGCAACCTCAAACGAACCATTGTTTGCAGCAAACTACCCAGTCTTCAGAACAGTGACCACGACACCACACAACCCTGTCATGGTAATCTCTGCAAGACGTGCCAGATCATCGACATGGATACCACTATTACACGTGAGAACACTAACCACCCACCAGGTACGCGGTACATACTCGTGCGACTCGGCCAACGTTGTCTGCCTCATACGCTGCAGGAAAGGATGTCCTGAAGTGTGGTACATTGGCGAGACCATGCAGACGCTGCGACAACGAATGAACGGACATCGCGCAACAATCCCCAGGCAGGAATGTTCCCTTCCAGTCGGGGAACACTTCAGCAGTCAAGGGCATTCAGCCTCTGATCTCCGGGTAAGCGTTCTCCAAGGCGGCCTTCAGGACCCGTGACAACGCAGGATCGCCGAGCAGAAACTTATAGCCAAGTTCCGCACACATGAGTGCGGCCTCAACCGGGATCTGGGATTCATGTCACATTACATTCAT
The DNA here is from genome assembly GCF_047496885.1 of Scyliorhinus torazame. Taxonomy (NCBI): domain Eukaryota; kingdom Metazoa; phylum Chordata; class Chondrichthyes; order Carcharhiniformes; family Scyliorhinidae; genus Scyliorhinus; species Scyliorhinus torazame. The sequence goes on along the minus strand of NC_092729.1, from coordinate 79,901,715 downwards.
CCCCCACCATCTGGCCTGCGAAATCCTACCAACTGTCCTGGCTTGAGACAATTCACACCTCTTTAACCTGGGGTTACCCCATCTCTGGATCTGTAAAGATTTAATCACCTGCTAATGCTCGCATTCCAAACATTGTCTGGCATCTTAGAATTTGTCTATATATGTGTTTCTGGAACAGACCTCTTCATTCACCTGAGGAAGGAGCAGCGCTCCGAAAGCGAGTGACATCGAAACAAACCTGTTGGACTTTAACCTGGTGTTGTAAGTACTTTATTTATTAACCCACGCTTCTTAAAAACTGTTTCAACTTCTCTGGCCACCTTCAGAGGATTATGCACTTGTACTCCGAGTTCCCTCTGCTCCTGTACTCACCCCAAAGTCGTCCCATTGAGCCTGTATTGATATTAAGAAGGAGGATGTGCTGGAAATTGTTTAAAGTTTCAGGATTGATATGTCGCCTGGGCCTAACGGGATATACCCAAGATTAGTACGGAAACTAGGGTGGAGATTATTGCACCAGTGGCGATTATCTTTGTACCCTCACTCTCCATTGGAGTAGTACCGGATGATTGGAGGGAGGCGAATGTGGTTCCCATGTTCAAAAAAGGGAATGGGGAAATCCCAGGGAATTACAGACAAGTCAGTCTTACGTCTGTGGTGACTAAATTACTGGAAAGGATCCAGAGAGAGAAGTTATGATTATTCAGAAAAACATAGTTTGATTAAAGATAGGCAGCATGGCTTTGTGAAGCGAATGTCATGCCTCACAAGCCTCCTTAAATTCTTTGAGGATGTGACGAGACACATTGATGATGATCGGGCCGTGGATGTAGTATATATGGATTTCAGTAAGGTTTTGATAAGGTTCCCCGTGGTAGACTCAATCAGAAAGTAAGGGGGCATGGGATGCAGGGAAATTTGGCTGTCTGGATACAGAATTGGCTGACCGAAAGAAGTCAGCGAGTGGTAGTGGATGGAATGTATTCCCCCTGGAGATCAGTGACAAGTGGTGCACCGCAAGGATCTGTTCTGGGACCTCTGCTCTTTGTGATTTTTTAAAATGACTTGGATGAGGGAGTGGAAGGGTGGGTTAGTAAGTGTACCGATGACACAGAGGTTGGTGGAGTTGTAGATAGTGTCGAGGGCTGTTGCAGGTTACAAAAGGACATTTACAGGATGCAGAGCTGGGCTAAGAAGTGGAAGATGGAGTTCTACCTTGATAAATGAGAAGTGATTCATTTTGGAAGGTCGAATCTTCATGCTGAATACAGGGTTAAAGGCAGAATTCTTGGAAATGTGGAGGAACAGAGGGATCTTGGGGTCCACGTACATAGATCCCTCAAAGTTTTTACCCAGGTTGATAGGGTTGTTAAGACGGCGTGTGTTGTGTTGGCTTTCATTCACAGGGGGATTGCATCAATAGGGATATTTTTAAATTTATTTTTAATTTTTATAAATTTATAGTACCCAATTCATTTTTTCCAATTAAGGGGCAATTTAGCATGTTCAACCCACCTATCTTACACATCTTTGGGTTGTGGGGGCGAAACCCACGCAAACACGGGCAGAATGACCGACACGGACAGTGACCCAGAGCCGGGATAGAACATGGGACCGCGGCGCCGTGAAACTGCAGTGCTATCACTGAGCCACCGTGCTGCCCTATCATTAGAGACATTTATGTGACTCTGGGACAGGCACATGGTCAGCAGTAAATTGAAGCGCTGTAGGTCAGGTTGATCATAGATTAGGATACATGGTCGGCACAACCTTGTGGGCGAAGGGCCTGTCCTGTGCTGTACTGTTCTATCCTCCATATTCTTTGTTCTATATTGTCTCCGCATGTTTTGACTGCCAAAAAGCATTACCTCATATTTCACTGCATTGATAAAAGGGTTGCATTTGTGACTGAAACCCTTTTACCAGCTGTGTGCCACAGGGATCTCTGCTGGGACCATTGCTGTTTTTTTATTTACATAAACGACTTGGATATGAAAGTAGAAGGTATAATTAGTAAGTTTGCAGTTGACACGGACATTGGAAATATTCTGGATAGTGAGAAGGAAAGTCTTGGTCCTCAGAATCATATTGATCAGCTCGTAGTCGGGTACAGCCATAACAGTTGGAATTTACTCTGGACCAGTGTGAGCTGATGATTTTTGCGAAGGCTAATAAGGATAGGATATACCCAATTGTAATACGGTAAGTCCATAGGTAGTATTGAGGAACAGGGGATCTCTGGTTGACAAGTCGATGGCTCCCTGGACATGGCAGCACAGGTAGATAGAGTAGTGAAGAATACACGCTGAACTTTGCCTTCATTACCTGGAACATTGAATAAAGGAGCAGGGAGTTATTGGTACAAATTTAGTACATTGCTTCGACAACAGATGGAATATTGTGTGTAGTTCTGATCGGTACACCATCGGAAGGACGTGGTTACACTGGAGAGGGTGCAGAGGAAATTCACAAGGATGCTGCCTTGGGTAGAACGTTTCAACTATGAAAACAGTCGGATAGGCTTTATTTGGTTTCTCTGTAACAGAGGAGGATGAGGGAAGGATCTGATAGAGATATTCAGAGGCAGAGATAGGGGGAATCGTGATATTTTTTTCCCAGGGAATCCCAAAGGGGATATGTTTCAGATGAGGAATGAATTGTTCGGAGGGGAGTTGATAATAAACATTATTTCACCCAAAGTGTCGTTGGAATATGAGTAAAAGCAAGTTTTCAGAATAATCTGGACAAGCACTGAAATCGCCAAGCTGTAGCTTGTGAACCATGTGCTGGTTTATAACATTAGTATTGAATGATATTTCATGCACTGAGAACCCGGGTTCGAACCAGGCCCCTGTTTCACTGTCTAAGTGGAGTTTGCACATTCTCCCCGTGTTTGCGTGGGTTTCGCCCCCACAACACAAAGATCCAGAGCCGGGATCGAACCTGGGACTGAGGCGCCATGAGATAGCTGGGCTAACACACTGCCCCACCGTGCTGCCCATGTATGTAAGACCTCGTAAGGCCGGCAAATTATCTTCCCTTAAGTCTATTAGTGAGTCCGCTCCGTTTTTCGTGGTCATCATTCGGTGTTAATTGAATTGAAATCTTACTATCTGCTGGGTGGAATTCGAACACTAGTCCGTAGCGCATTACCCTGGGGCTCGAGGTTACTCATCCAGTAACCATACCACTGTGAGAGCTGCTTGGCTGGACGAGAATGTTTGCTTAATTGAAAACAAGGCATCCAAGGCATTTGTTTTTTTCGGTAATTGGTAATTAAATTTAATTCGTGCGCTATTTTAAAGTAAAATTACATATTTAGTCATGTAATTAAAAGCTGCTCGTTTTGATTGGGTGTAAGTTAATTGCGCTTCTGAATTAGGAGTCAGCTGTGTCCCTCTGTACTGAAGCTGGTTAACTGCCCAACTGGATTGATTCAGTTATCAAAATCCTTGTTTCGGGCACGCTGTGAGGCGGAGGGCAGCTTCAGAGTTGCTTTCCTGAACTGTCAGTGCAGCTTGGATAAACCACAGTGTGTTGGGGTTGAGTGAAAACAGTGTTGATTCAAACAGGAGAAGATAAAGCTAAAACGTTATAGACGGCGCATTGGTACAGTGGTTGGCACTGCTGCCCCACAGCGCCAGGGGCCCGGGTCCATTTCGGGTCTCGGCTGACTGTCTGTGTGGAATTTGCATTTCCCCCCGTGTCTGCGTGGGTTTCCTCCTAGTGCCCCGATTTCCTCCGACAGTGCAATGATGTGCAGATTAGGTGGATTGGCCATCTTTAATTTCCCTTAGGATCCAAAAGTTTTGGTGGTGTTAGCGGGTGATCGTAATAAGGTGGGACTGTTTCAGAGGGTCGGTGCAGACTCGATGTTCCAAAAGGCCACCCACTGAACTGTATGGAGTCGAAGATGAAAACTACTGAGTGCTGAGTTCAGGCTCAGTCCGAGCTTCAGAAACGCCGATTCAGAGCTGGTCTGAAGATTCGGGGTAAGATTGGGTTGGGAACTTGTTACCAGATGCGCTGCTTCTAGTTAGTAAAGTCGCATTTGTGAAATGACTGCAGAGTACTCCAGAACAAGAACAGCCGGTGAGGTGGGGGCAGAGGCCAATGAGATTTCCTTATCCAGAAAGTGAGATGCGGTAATGCAGGTCGCTGATTGGTGACTTTCATTTCAGGTGTGAGTTTCTTCCACTTACCTCTATTCTCTTTAGAATAAGATCCCCTGTGTAAGCAGTACTCTGAATTTAATGGAATCTAAGAAGTATTTTAAAGGATCTTGAAAGAGAACTCAGCGTTGTGAAATGATCCTTCTGAAATATGTCGGAAATCAGAGACATTTCTCGTGTTTCTGATCACTGGAACTGTGTCCAACTGCAGCTCCTGATTATCCGCATTGCATGACGGGAGCTGCACATGAACGAACTATTGAGCACCCGTGGTGATGATGACGTTGTGGATATCACTTTTAGCAAGCATGCCGCAACACAAGTCATGGTTGCCCAGGCGGAGAAGCAGTGGCAGACCGTCAGGTGGAGTGGTAGCCGGAGGCAGGTAGTGCACGGGTTACACGCATGTGGTCATCCCCATCTCAGACAACTATATCGTCTTAGATAGTATTGGGATAGGAGGCCTTTCAGGCTAAATAATCAATCGCTGTGTTAGTGGCCGCGCGGGTGCACAGCGGAGGAGAAAAATATTGGGAGATCGTCACTCATCGCGGACTCGATTGTAAAGGAAGCCGGATTGCGTTTCTGTGGCCAGAAACAGGCCCTATAATTGTTTATTTCCTTTTTTGTGCCTTGAGAGCAGTGTGATGTGGGAGGGGATTAGCCAGTGGCCGTGGTGCATGTCGTTACCACTGACATGGGCAGACAAAGGGATGAGATCCTGCAGCAGGAATTTAGGGAGTACTGCACGTGGAATGAATCGCATTGACATTTGTGATGCTGAAGACCTCCAGAGGAGACCGAGATGGATCATCCACTCGGCACTTCTTGCTGCAGATTGTTGTGACTGTCTCAGCCTTGTCTTTTGCATATCTGTCCCGGGCAGCTTCATCATTAACGACATGGATATTTGCTGCGTTGGGAGTCAAGGGAGAAGATTGCGGGGGCCCATTCAGAGATATTTATGTATTTGCTGACCGCAGGTGAATTGCCAGATGGAGGATCGCTAATGAGGCACCTTCATTCAAAAAGCGCGGCAGTGATATACCACGTATTTACAGGGCTGTACGTTATTGGTACGGAAATATTGTGGTTGGGGGGGGGGGGGGGGGATCCTGTGGCACAGGAGTAATCAACGCTTGGACAGAAAACGATTTATCAGGGATAGTCAGCGCGGATTGGTGGTGGAACATCCTGTCCAACTAATTTCATTTAGTTGTATGAAAAGGTAAATAAATATATTGTTGAGGGTAGTTGACGTGGTTAACATGAACATAAATGAGTGATTTGAGAAGAACCCACTGGGAAAATTGCCCCAAAGGTTTAAAGCCATTGGATTCAAGCTGGAAAAATGTATTCAATGTTTTGTTGTTAACAGGAGGCAAAGGGTGATGGTAGAGTTGCTTTGGTGATTGGAAACCTGTCACCATCAGTGTACGACAGGGATCGGTGCTGCGACCCTTGATGTGTATATTCAAGAAATTAAGTATATGCCGAAGGTATACAGAATACAGATGACACGGAATTTGGTGGTGATGATAGTGAAGAGGATAGCCATGCGACAGACTGATATTGATCACCTGGAGAGTTTGGCAGGGCAAAGACAGATGCAATTTAATCCTGAGAAGTGTGAGGCGATGCATTTTGGGAGTTCGATTAGGGGTATTATCTGCAAAATGATTGACAGATCCCGAGGGAGTATTGAAGAAAGAAAAGACTTTGCTCTACGAGTCCATGAATACCTGGAGGTGGAGGAACAGGTAAACAGGGTGGTGAAGAAGGCATACGGAATGCTTGCCTTTATTATCTGATGCTTAGGATATAGGAACAGGGAAGCTTTGGTCAAACTTTATACATCAATTGTCATGCCACAGAAGGAATGTTGTGCGCAGTTCTGATCACCACAGCATCGGAAGGAACTTGTTGCACTGGAGGCTGTGCAGAGGAGATTCCCCAGGTTGTTGCCAGCGATGGAACGTTTCAGCTCTGAGGAAAGACTGTGTTTGTTTTCATCGCAGTAGCGGGTGCTGAGGGGAGAACTGAGAGATGTGCAAACAATTTAGAGAGATAGATAGGATAGATGGTCCGAATCTTTACCACATTGAAGACGTGTCAAAGCTAAGGGGGTAAAATATTAACGGGAGGAATAAGTGGTGTATGGGGACCTGCAGAAACTTTATTTTATACCCAGAGTGTGGTGGAAATGTCGGATCGCGCTGACAGAGAGGGTGGTGTGCACAGGTACACTTGCAACATTTAAGTAGCATTCGAACTAACACTTAAATCGCAGAGGCATAGTAGGCTGTGCACCAAGAGTTGTTAAATGGAATTAGTACAGATTGGGGCTTGATCGGCATAGACAACGTGGGGCGAATTGCCTGTTTCTGTGTTATGCGACTCGCGACTCGATGATCACTCTGCCAGCGACTTCCCAATTACTTCATCAAAACAGATCATTTATTTATCTAATTTCCAGGAAACGTTGTCTTAATCTTCCTTGCACTGCCAAGGGAAAGGGAGATGTTCAATTTACTAGTCCTAACTTATGTCCCTCATTCCTGGAAGCATTTGAGTCAATGACCTCCAAATCACTTTCCAAGACCTGGCCATCATGTATAGAGTTTCATGCTCAGAATTGGATACAAGATGTTACTATTATTTTATGAAGCTTTTGCATAAGTTCCATGTTGCCATAAGAAACATCGAAAATAGGAGAAGGGGTGGCCATTCAGCCTTCGAGCCTGCTCCGCCATTTATTATAATCATGGTTGATCATCCAACTCAATGGACTAATTCTGCTCCCCCCCCCCCCCCTTCCCCACCCCACGCACCCGCATGTTCTCCAATCTCCCTCACCCGAAGTCATATATCTAACTGGTTTTGAAAACATACAATGCTTTGGTCTCAACTGGCTTCCAGTGGTAACGAATTCCACCGACTCTCCACTTCTGAGGGGATAGATTTCTCCTTATCTCTGTACAAATTGTCTACCCGTATCCTCGGACTGTGACCCATCGTTCTGGACACCCCCACCATCGGGAACATCCTTCCTGCAATCACCCTGTCTCGCCCTATTGGAATGTTATAGGTTTCCAGGAGATCCCCCTCGTTCTTCAGAACTCCAGCGAATGAAATCCAACCGATGCAGTCTGTTCTCATTCGTTAGTCCCGCCATCCAATGAATCAGTCTGGTAAGCTTTCGATGTACTCCCTCGAGAGCAAAGACTCTGTTCTCAGATAAGGAGACAAAAACTGCAAATAATATTCCAGTTGCTAATTCAGCAAGTCCCTGTACAATTGCAGCCAGGCACACCTGATCCTGTACCCGAATCCTCCTGCAAGAATATAATTTCCCTTCTTTACCACGTGCTGTATCTTCCTGCTGGTCTTGAGTGACTGGTGTGCAAGGGCACTCGGGTCTCATTGTACATTACCCTCTCCTAATTTATGAACATTCATATAACAGTATCCCCTCTTGTTTTTCTGAACAAAGTGGATGCAAATGCGTTCATCAAAATGATGCTGCACCTACCATTAATTTGCTCACTTATTCAATTGTCCAAATCACAGCGGAGGATCTCTGCAACCTGCAGGAAGTTCACCCTCCCACTGAACTTGGTGTCATCTGCAAATTTGGCGATATTATTTGTCCGATTTGATTTGTCCCTTTTCTGTGTAATGGACATATCTTGATTGATTGATTTATCGTCACATGTACCAAAGTACAGTGAAACTAGTTTTCTGCGACCAAGAGAACGTACACAGTACATAGTAGACAAAAAGTTTAATCATCTAAGTACATCCACATGTAGTACATCGACAAATAGTGATTGGTAAAAGTACGGAACAAGGGCCAAACAAAGCAAACATATGAGCAAGAGCAGCATAGGGCGTCGTGAATAGTGTTCTTACAGGGAACACATCAGTTCTAAGGAGAGTTGTTGAGGAGTTTAGTAGCTGTGGGGAAGAAGCTGCACGTATATCTGGATGTGCGGGTATTCAGACTTCTGTATCCTGCCTGGTGAAAGGGTCTGGATGAAGGCAATGGCTGGGTGGGAGGGGTCTCTGATAATGCTGTCTGAATTCATGAGGCAGCGGGAGGTGTAGACAGAATCAATGTGCGGGTGGCAAGCTTGTGTGATGCGTTGGGCTGATTTCACCACACTCTGCAGTTTCTTGCAATCTTGGGCCGAACAGTTGCCATACCAAGCTGTGATGCAACCGGATAGGATGCGTTCTATGGCACATCTGCAGAAGTTTGTGAGATTTGAGGGAGACATGACGACTTTTTTTAGCTTCGGCAGTAACAAGATATGAATTGGGCTTTCTTGACTTTTGCGTCAAAGTGAAGGAACCTGGACAGACTGCTGGTGATGGTGATGGCCAGGTATTGAAGCTGCCGACCGTATTCACTTCGGAGCTATTGATGTGGCAAATTGTACTGCACTGTACTTTGGTGCATGCCTTCAGTACAAGTACAAGTCTGTAGGAATATCCGCAGGTCCTCTAACCTCTACAGTGTCCAATTCCTTTTGCCGTTTCTTGAGATCACGACTGCTGTTTTGAATTAGCTGAGGACCGGCACACACCATCCGAAAGAACAACCGAGACCCACACTCCGACACTACCCCAGTAACCCCACCGAACCTCTCGGACATTAAGGGCAGTTTGTCACTGCCATTCCATCTAACCTGCATATATTTGTATTGTGCACCCGGGGGAAACCCGTGCAGACACGGGTAGAATGTGCAAACTACACAGTGACAATCACCCAAGGCCGACATTGAACCTGGGTCCCAGATGCTGTGAGTCACCGGTGCTAACCAGTGTGCCACCGTGCCCCAAATCAAAACGCTGGGACTCTGGAGCACAACCCATTGACAGTACTACGGCCCCACTGCCTCCCTGACTGATCAGTCCTTCACATTCTATAGCATCCTGTTATCTCTGTCTCCTTTTCAATTAGGTAATTCGACTAAAGTTCTGAATATTAATAGCCTGATTCAGTGTTGAATATGTAATGACCGTCACTATTTCTTTCTGTCCAACTGCAGGTCTGAATAAACCACGTTTCTCAGTGGATTCCTATGTTATTGCTGACGGTGAAAGTGTCACGTTTAACTGCTCCAGCTCCCAGGACAGTCCTGGGATTGCATTTTACTTATACAGACAAGGACAATCGAATTCTGTCAACGTTAAATATCCTGCTGCAGGAATGCATTCTGTCACCTTCACCATCAATAAAATCGATCACTCCAAAATAGGATATTATATCTGTCGATATGAAGCGGAGGTGAACAGAACCCGGCTATGCTCGACCTCCAGTGACCCTTTGAGCATCAGTGTAAGAGGTGAGTGATATGCACAGTCAATATATCCACCTGATTATGGATAATGTGTTCCTGTTTTAATTCAGACATGAGATGTTATCTCGTTAAACTAACCGGTGCACTTCGCAATTCAAGCTGACATGAAAATAGGAACACAGTGCTCTGGTGTTAAATCTTGGCACAGACTACACCGAGAATTAAATGTGTACATGATCTAATATCTGGCAGCAATAAATCATCTGCCTCCTGGTTGGCACAGGTTAGCTGTGTCATGGGGAAGTCCACGCTTCAAAGCCAAAAATCAAGATATTTCCAAATGTAAACTGAGAGTTCTGCTGCATAATACCAGCAGATGCATTGAGACAAGATCCACATCCCAGCACCTTGCCAACTCCATTCCTGATTGGCTGCCGTTGAAGGATCATTTTTACGGAGCACCATTCTGAGGGAGGAGGATAGACAGACTGGGGTAAATTATCCAAATTGGAGAAAGACGGAAAATACTGTTTGTAATGTGCCACAAGTTTAGAAATGGTTACAATTCGTACATGGAGAGCGGAGCATGTTGTTAGAGACATTCCTTTTGATTTCCCTTTGCCCCATTTATTTTATGTAATTTTCTTTGTTCCGTGGACTCATAATGTTTTATTTATTTTCTATAAATTTAGAGTACCCAATTCATTTTTTCCAATTAAGGAGCAATTTAGCGTGGCCAATCCAACTACTCTGCACAGCTTTGGGTTGTGGGGGCGAAACCCACGCACATACAGGAAGAATGTGCAAACTCCACACAGACAGTGACCCAGGCTGGGATCGAACCTGGGACCACAGCGCTGTGAGGCTGCGTGCTACTCACTGCACTACCGTGCTGCCCCCGTGGACCATGATGTATAGAATCAGTGGACTCAAGCTGAAGCAACCTGATCGTCAGGCCTGTTTGACACAGCTTTTGTATTTTGGAGATGGAAATAGAAACTCCTCGGTGGTGGGTAAATCTATTGGTTTTAAACAAAAAGGCAACTTAGCGTGGCCAATCCACGGACCCTGCACATTTTTGGCTTTTCGTATTAAGACTCACACAAACACGGGGCAAATGAGCGAACTCCTCACGGAGACTGACCCGGGGCATCTCTGGAACCAAGGTCCTTGGCGCTACTATTGCGCTACATGTGTCCCGGGCGCCGGGTGAATATTAAGATCTGCATTGGTGGAAGTTCGTTCGATTGGTCTGTTGGCAACCTATGGGTTGTCCAGCGACAGTCTTCTCTCTGACAAGAGTCAGTGATTAGTTCTAGCGGAATGTTTCTGAGAGAGCTGAACAAAAGTGCTGTAAACACTGGTGGGAAACGTTTCAGTGAAAAATAAATCCGTGCCAAAGGAAGTCGACACCATTTCGAAAGCGCATTGCTAAAGACCCTTCATCATTTTGAGTTATGTGTCCGGTATGGTAATAAACACAGCCTAATCTTTCAGAACCATAATCTGCCCTGGTTTATAGAAATATGTAAAACTCAGATGCAAGATGGCTCCTTTAGAATTCATTGATGGTACGTTTCAATATTAAGTTTTCCCATATTCCTGACAAGGACCAGATTATGGTGGATAGATTCTCAATTATTTACAGTTGGTAAGTGGCAGATAGAAGAATTCCGGCAACTCAAGTAGAGGGAAAGGATAGATAAATGGATGTGCGCTTTGTTTTTTGCGTTACCCTGCTTGGTTTGAAACGTCCTTCAAATAAAGTTTCATCCCTTCAGGTGGGATGGGGGACGGGACGGGGGAAGTTATGTTAGATTCCCTCCTTTTCAGTTCCTTATGCTACCATTTATTTTATTATTTTGCTCCGTGGACCCATAATTAAAATGTGCCTGAAGAAAAGCCTGTTCATCATGCCAGTGCTTACCACATTTTGTACTTCGGAGAGACACCGAGACTATCATAAGAACCAACTTGGGAGGACGTCATTTCGTGTGGCTGCCCGTCAGTCTGTGGGCTGGCGAGTAATACGGTTCTGCTTGGCAACAGTCAGTGACTGGTTCATGTGCGATTCTTCTGAGAGAGCTGGGCAGAAGATTCGGCCTTGAAAGGGGGAGGAGCTCTTTTTCTCTCGCTCCTTGCTGAATTAGAAAAACTAGTCTGTTGTTCAAAAACCAGTGAGCACCTGACATATCATTACTCCTAATTTAAAATGATGTTGATTCAAAAAGAAAGTAGACAACATTCGCCGAAAATATCCTTTCAAGCCCAGAAGGAATAAGTATCAAAACGAAATCTTGAACTCTTGAAAGACGTGAACTGAAAGCAGGCGCAATGCTTTAGAGATCCTTTCACGATGTTATTTTATTTTACTTTGTTCTCACTCCACAACTCTTTTCCTCAATGTTGTCTGCCACCGTGAGTGTGTGTCTGAGTGTGACTAAATGTCTGTGTCTGTGTGTGAGCCCGTGTATGTCTGTGTGTGTCTGTGTCTGAGTGAGTAAGTGTGTCTCAGTGTGTTGTAGGGGGGGCTATTTGGAAAGTGGGGGCTGAGTTGAGGAAAGTGGCAGTTATATTTTTGTCATTGTACTTACAGTACTGTTAAAATACATTGTTGGTATTAAACTTATAAACCTGATGACTTCAATGTATTGGGCTAAGTCAAGGTCGTCAGGTGTTTTGAAAGTACATTTAATTTCCCTCCTGTCACGTCACTCGGTCACGTGGGTTGGCATGGACAGCGCACGCGCCCAGGGGAGTTTGAGAATGTTAACAGGTGATTGAATGGAATTGCTCAGTATCATGAAGGATTCTTTTAGGATAAGTATACACCGCAGGGCAAGAGTTATAGCTGGGGGAAGGGCAATTATGATGCCATTAGACGTGACTTGGGGGGGTGGGGGGGGGGATAAGGTGGAGAAGTAGGCTGCAAGTGTTGGGCACACTGGATAAGTGGGGCTTGTTCAAGGATCAGCTACTGCGTGTTCTTGATAAGTATGTACCGGTCAGGCAGGGAGGAAGGCGTCGAGCGAGGGAACCGTGGTTTACACAAGGAATTGGAATCTTTTGTTAAGAAGAAGAAGGAGGCCTATGTGAAGATGAGGTGTGAAGTTTCGGTTGGGGCGATGGATAGTTACAAGGTAGCGAGGAAGGATCTAAAGAGAGAGCTAAGACGAGCAAGGAGGGGACATGAGAAGTATTTGGCAGGAAGGATCAAGGAAAACCCAAAAGCTTTCTATAGGTCTGTCAGGAATAAGCGAATGACTAGGGAAAGAGTAGGACCAGTCAAGGACAGGGATGGGAAATTGTGTGTGGAGTCTGAAGAGATAGGCGAGATACTAAATGAATATTTTTCGTCAGTATTCACTCAGGAAAAATATAATGATGTGGAGGAGACTGCTGAGCCCCAGGCTAATAGAATAGATGGCATTGAGGTACGTAGGGAAGAGGTGTTGGCAATTCTGGACAGGCTGACAATAGATAAGTCCCCGGGACCTGATGGGATTTATCCTAGGATTCTCTGGGAGGCCAGGGAAGAGATTGCTGGATCTTTGGCTTTGATTTTTATGTCATCATTGGCTACAGGAATAGTGCCAGAGGACTGGAGGACAGCAAATGTGGTCCCTTTGTTCAAAAAGGGGAGCAGAGACAACCCTGGCAACTATAGACCGGTGAGCCTCACGTCTGTAGTGGGTAAAGTCTTGGAGGGGATTATAAGAGACAAGATTTATAATCATCTAGATAGGAATAATATGATCAGGGATAGTCAGCATGGCTTTGTGAAGGGTAGGTCATGCCTCACAAACCTTATTGAGTTCTTTGAGAAGGTGACTGAACAGGTAGATGAGGGTAGAGCAGTTGATGTGTTGTATATGGATTTCAGCAAAGCGTTTGATAAGGTTCCCCGCGGTAGGCTATTGCAGAAAATACGGAGGCTGGGGATTGAGGGTGATTAAGAGATGTGGATCAGAAATTGGCTAGCTGAAAGAAGACAGAGGGTGGTGGTTGATGGGAAATGTTCAGAATGGAGTACAGTCACAAGTGGAGTACCACAAGGATCTGTTCTGGGGCCGTTGCTGTTTGTCATTTTTATCAATGACCTAGAGGAAGGCGCAGAAGGGTGGGTGAGTAAATTTGCAGACGATACTAAAGTCGGTGGTGTTGTCGATAGTGTGGAAGGATGTAGCAGGTTACAGAGGGATATAGATAAGCTGCAGAGCTGGGCTGAGAGTTGGAAAATGTAGTTTAATGTAGACAAGTGTGAGGTGATTCACTTTGGAATATTTGGAATATTTGGCTAATGGTAAAGTTCTTGAAATTGTGGATGAGCAGAGGGATCTAGGTGTCCATGTACATAGATCCCTGAAAGTTGCCACCCAGGTTGATAGGGTGGTGAAGAAGGCCTATGGAGTGTTGGCCTTTATTGGTAGAGGGATTGAGTTCCGGAGTCGGGAGGTCATGTTGCAGCTGTACAGAACTCTGATACGGCCGCATTTGGAGTATTGCGTACAGTTCTGGTCACCGCATTATAGGAAGGACGTGGAGGCTTTGGAGCGGGTGCAGAGGAGATTTACCAGAATGTTGCCTGGTATGGAGGGAAAATCTTATGAGGAAAGGCTGATGGACTTGAGGTTGTTTTCGTTGGAGAGAAGAAGGTTAAGAGGAGACTTAATAGAGGCATACAAAATGATCAGGGGGTTGCATAGGGTGGACAGTGAGAGCCTTCTCCCGCGGATGGAAATGGCTGGCACGAGGGGACATAACTTTAAACTGAGGGGTAATAGATATAGGACAGAGGTCAGAGGTAGGTTCTTTACGCAAAGAGTAGTGAGGCCGTGGAATGCCCTACCTGCTACAGTAGTGAACTCGCCAACATTGAGGGCATTTAAAAGTTTATTGGATAAACATATGGATGATAATGGCATAGTGTAGGTTAGATGGCTTTTGTTTCGGTGCAACATAGTGGGCCGAAGGGCCTGTACTGCGCTGTATTGTTCTATGTTCTATGTTCTATGTTTATTGGATAGGTAGGGAATGCATCAATTTACTGGGACAAGCGGTGGCGCAGTGGCGTGTTCACTCGACTAGTAATCGAGAAACACAGGACAATTTTCTGGAGTCATGGATTCCAATCATGCGACGAGAGCTGTTAGAAATTCAGTTCAACTAAAATCTAAAATATTTAATGGAAATGTTAAAACACATCCCGTTCACTACTGGCCTATGACGCACTAAAATGGTCATTCATTTTCTCCTCATAATCTTTTAGTTTCCAGTTCAATCCCAATCCGTTTCAGTCTCGCTGCATTGATCGTGTTAGGAATCGTGATTATTCTGGGACTAGAGTTTATTCCGACCAAGAGAAAGCCAGTTCCTGCAGGTATATTTGAAAACCTACCGGATAGATTGATCAATTCATGTTGGATATAATAGTAACATACCAATGCAAACTGCTACTCACAGAGTAAGTATTAAGTCTTCGTTATTGAATGCTGTCAATTTAAATAAGGCCGTATAGAGTCTGAAACAATCAGACAATATGTTCTCAGTCATTGTCAAAAAAGAGATGTGAAATACATATATTTGTTAAAGTATATGTACACTGAATGTATATATATAATTATAGTTCTGTGTTTACATGCATATACTTTCTTGTTATTGAGAAAACCAGTTGAAATTGCTACTCGTGACAGATATCTGAACATTTACACATCAGTCACATTTCCACTAAGTAGATATGTACGTAGTTCCCTTTAACATTTAACTACAATACCATCTGAAATTCGGCAGCTGCTGGATTTACATTTATTCAAAACACACTGTTGAACTCGGGATGAACATCTCACCTAAACCAGGAATATCAATATGGTAAGGTTAACTAAAATGATCACTATGTCTCAAATACAAAGAGTTACACCAAATTCAGCCAGCATCATGTAGCGATGGAATTCAACCGTGAATGGAAAAATATAGTTATTGAATTATATTGAATTATCCAGCAGAGGGCAGTAGAGCGGAGCTGCTGATTGGCTGTTGCGGGGGTAATTTGCATACCTCCGTGTGCTCACCCTTACTTGAAGGTAGTTTGTGGAGGAGTTGTTGTCAAGTGACACTTAAACCCGGAACACTTCTTCAGTGTTTCCGTCCGTACCCCCTCCTCTCACCAAAAAAAAAACAACCGCTGTAAAGAACACGAGGAAGGCTCGAGGGCAGGTAGAAGTCGAAAGAAGTTGAACCGTGACGTCACAGCCTGCAGGTAAGGGACTGGCTAGTGACTGGTAAGTAGCTTTTCTTTTATTTTCCCTCAGGTGTTATCTTGTGGGGCGCAGAGGTTGCCGAGTGAGTGCTTGCTGGGAAGGGGAGTGAATAACAGGTAAGCTCTTTCTTTCTTTTTCTTTTTTTTATCTAGAGGGCATGGCAGGGAACGTAGTGCAATGTTCCTTCTGCAGAATGTTTGAGGTGAGGGACGCCGTCAGTGTCCCTGCTGATTTCATCTGTGGGATGTGCACCCGTCTCCAGCTCCTCAGAAACCGCGTTAGGGAACTGGAGCTGGAGCTGGATGAACTTCGGATCATTCGGGAGGCAGAGGTGGTCATAGATAGAAGCTTCAGGGATGTAGTTACTCCGAAAAATAAAGATAGATGGGTGACGGTGAAAGGGGCTGGGAGGAAGCAGTCAGTCTAGGGATCTCCTGTGCTCGTTCCCCTTAGTAACAAGTATATCGCTTTGGATACTGTTGGGGGTCGACGACTTACCAGGGGTAAGCCATGGGGTACAATTCTCTGGCTCAGAATCTGTCCCTGTTGCTCAGAAGGGAAGGGGGAGAGGAGTAGAGCATTAGTCATTGGAGACTCCATAGTTAGGGGGATTGATAGGAGATTCTGTGGGAACGAGAGAGACTCGCGGTTGGTGTGTTGCCTCCCAGGTGCCAGAGTGCGTGATGTCACGGATCGTGCTTTCGGGATCCTTAAGGGGGAGGGGGAGCAGCCCCAAGTCGTGGTCCACATAGGTACCAACGGCATAGGTAGGAAAAGGGATAGGGATGTAAGGCAGGAATTCAGGGAGCTAGGGTGGAAACTTAGATCTAGGACAAACAGAGTTATTATCTCTGGGTTGTTACCCGTGCCACGTGATAGCGAGACGAGGAACAGGGAGAGAGAGGAGTTCAACGTGTGGCTACAGGGATGGTGCAGGAGGAAGTGTTTCAGACTTCTGGATAATTGGGGCTGATTCTGGGGTCGGTGGGATCTCTACAAAAGGGATGGTCAACGCCTGGATCAGAGGGATACCAATATCCTGGGGGGAGGGGCGGATTTGCTAATGCTCTTCGGGAGGGTTTAAACTAGTTCAGCAAAGGCTTGGGAACCTGAATTGTAGCTCCAGTATATAGGAGGTAGAGAGTAGTGAGGTCATGAGTAAGGTTTCAAAGTTCCAGGTGTGTACCGGCAGGCAGGAATGTGGTTTAAAGTGTGTCTTCTTCAATGCCTGGAGCATCCGGAATTAGGTGGGTGAACCTGCGGCATGGGTTGGTACCTGGGATTTTGATAATGTGGCCATTTCGGAGACATGGATAGAGCAGGGACAGGAATGGCTGTTGCAGTTGCCGGGGTTTAGATATTTCAGTAAGCTCAGGGAAGGTGGTAAAAGAGGGGGAGGGTTGACATTATTAGTCAAGGACAGTATTACGGTGGCAGAATGGAACTTTGATGATGACTCGTCCACTGAGGTAGTATGGGCTGAGGTTAGAAACGGGAAAGGAGAGGTCACCCTGTTAGGGGTTTTCTATAGGCCTCCGAAAAGTTCCAGAAATGTAGAGGAAAGGATTGCAAAGATGATTCTGGATAGGAGCGAAAGCAACAGGGTAGTTGTTATGGGGGACTTTAACTTTCCAAATATTGAATGGAAACGTCATAGTACGAGTACTTTTGTTGTGTCTGTTTTTGTCCAATGTGTGCAGGAGTGTTTCCTGACACAGTATGTAGATAGACCAAAGAGAGGCGAGGCAATATAGGATTTGGAAAAACTGTTTAGCACAGGGCTAAATCGCTGGCTTTGAAAGCAGACCAAGGCAGGCCAGCAGCACGGTTCGATTCACGTAACAGCCTCCCCGAACAGGCGCCGGAATGTGGCGACTAGGTGCTTTTCACAGTAACTTCACTGGGGCTGTTTAGCACAGGTCTAAATAGACCAAGGCAAGCCAGCAGCACGGTTCAATTGCCGTACGAGCCTCCCCGAACAGGCGCCGGAATGTGGCGACTAGGGGCTTTCCACAGTAACTTCATTTGAAGCCTGCTTGTGACAATAAGCGATTTTCATTTCATTTCATTCATTTCATTTTTATTTGGTACTGGGTAATGAACCAGGACAGATTTTAGATTTGGAGGTAGGTGAGCACTTTGGTAATAGTGACCACAATTCCATTACGTTTACTTTAGAGATGGAAAGGGATTGGTATATACCGCAGGGCAAGATTTATATCTGGGGGAAAGGCAATTCTGATGCGATGAGGCAAGACCTAGGATGCATCGGATGGAGAGGAAAACTGCAGGGGATGGACACAATGGAAATGTGGAGCTTGTTCAAGGAACAGCTACTGCGTGTCCTTGATAAGTATGTACCTGTCAAGCAGAGAGGAAGTAGTCGAGCAAGGGAACCGTGGTTTACGAAAGCAGTCGAAACACTTGTCAAGAGGAAGAAGGAGGCTTATGTAAAGATGAGACATTAAGGTTCAGTTAGGGCGCTCGAGAGTTACAAGATAGCTAGGAAGGACCTAAAGAGAGAGCTAAGAAGAGCCAGGAGGTGACATGAGAAGTCTTTGGCAGGTAGGGTCAAGAATAACCCTAAAGCTTTCTATAGATATGTCAGGAATAAACGAATGACGAGGGTAAGAGCAGGGCCAGTCAAGGACAGTAGTGGCAAGTTGTGCTTGGAGTCCGAGGAGATAGGAGAGGTGCTAAATGAATATTTTTCGTCAGTATTCACACAGGCAAAAGACAATGTTGTCGAGGAGAATACCGAGATTCAGGCAACTGGACTAGAAGGGCTTGAGGTTCATAAGGAGTAGGTGTTAGCAATTTTGGAATGTGTGATAGATACGTCCCCTGGGCCGGACGAGATTTAGCCTAGGATTCTCTCCGAAGCTAGGGAGGAAATTGCTGAGCCTTTGGCTTTGATCTTGAAGTCATCTTTGTCTACATGAATAGTGCCAGAAGACTGGAGGATAGCAAATGTTGTCCCGTTGTTCAAGAAGGGGAGTAGAGACAACCCCGGTAACTATAGACCAGTGAGACTTACTTCTGTTGTGGGCAACATATTGGAACTTTATAAGAGATGGGATGTATAATCATCTGGAAAGGAATAATTTGAGTAGAGATAGTCAACACAGTTTTGTGAATGGTAGGTCGTGCCTCACAAACGTTATTGAGTTCTTTGAGAAGGTGACCATCAGGTGGATGAGGGTAAAGCAGTTGATGTGGTGTCTATGGATTTCAGAAAAGCGTTTGATAAGGTTCCCTACAATAGGCGACTGCAGAAAATACGGAGGCATGGGATTCAGGGCGATTTAGCAGTTTGGATCAGAAATTGGCTCGCTGGAAAAAGACAAAGGTGGTGGTTGATGGGAAATGTTCAGACTTGAGTCCAGTTACTAGTGGTGTACCACAAGGATCTGTTTTGGGGCCACTGCTGTTTGTCATTTTTATAAATGATCTGGAGGAGGGCGTAGAAGGATGGGTGAGTAAATTTGCAGATGATAACTAAAGTCGGTGGAGTTGTGGACAGTGCGGAAGGATGTTACACGTTACAGAGGGACTTAGATGAGCTGCAGCGCTGGGCTGAGAGGTGGCAAATGGAGTTTAATGCAGAAAAGTGTGAGGTGATTCATTTTGGAAGGATTAACAGGAAGACAGAGTACTGGGCTAATGGTAAGATTCTTGGCAGTGTGGATGAGCAGAGAGATCTCGGTGTCCTTGTACATAGATCCCTGAAAGTTGCCACCCAGGTTGAGAGGGTTGTTAAGAAGGCTTACGGTGTGTTAGCTTCTATTGGTAGAGGGATTGAGTTTCGGAGACATGAGGTCATGTTGCAGCTGTAGAAAACTCTGGTGCGGCCGGATTTGGAGTATTGCATACAATTCTGGTCGCCGCATTATAAGAACGATGTGGAAGCATTGGAAAGGGTCAGAGGAGATTTACCAGAATGTTGCCTGGTCTGGAGGAAAGATCTATGAGGAAAGGCTGAGGGACTTGAGGCTGTTTTCGTTAGAGAGAAGAATGTTAAGAGGTGACTTAATTGAGGCACACTAGATGTTCAGAGGATTGGATAGGGTGGACAGTGAGTCTTTTTCCTCGGATTGTGATGTCTAGCACGAGGTGACATAGCTTTAAATTGAGGGGAGATAGATATAAGACAGATGTCAGAGGTATGTTCTTTACTCAGAGAGTAGTAAGGGTGTGGAATGCCCTGCCTGCAACAGTAGTGGACTCGCCAACACTAAGGGCATTCAAATGGTGACTGGATAGTCATCTGGACGATAATGGATTAGTGTCGATGGGCTTTAGAGTGATTTCACAGGTCGGTGCAACATCGAGGGCCGAAGGGCCTGTATTGCGCTGTAATGTTCAATGTTCCATGTTATATAAAGTGAAGGAGGGGTATCAATTTTACGCACGAGAGTTTCCACATAAATTCAGAGGCAGGTAAGTTGATTGTAGAAATTTCTTGCTGTGGTCTATAATTGTTTAGTTGGTTAGTTAATATATGTTGCTTCCAGATGCAGTAAAATTACGATATTGACAGGGATGAAATTGTAGAATGTACTCTCAAAACGCGCTCTCGAGGCGACAACCGAGACGACGGCAGTCATATTATAATTAAAAAGGAACTGAACAGGTGAGAAATTGCCACAGCTAATCGTCACACAGGGTTCTTGCTGAAAGACATGGAAGCAGACGATTGTTTTTCACAATGGCGGCATTGCGCATCGGGAAGATTGTTGACCATTAATGTGTGCCTGTAAAGGTTATTACGACGGGATGATATCAGAGATGTATTACTCACGATTATTCACCTTGTATTTGACAGGTGACGATGCTGATGCAGTTTATTGTGAAACAACAATGTGAAGCGACAATGAAGAGATCACAATGTGAAAAAACTCTATTAAATATGTCACACAAGTCTGGGACTTTTAACCATAGTTAAGTTTGTTATTGCTCAAAAATGCAGCAAAGGATGTAATTCAGGTTCGCCAATTACCAGTACGATGTCTCTGACTGATATATCTCCGCATGTGTGTTTACGTTTCAATGGGTCAGTGTGGGCGAAAATGTGTGCGTTTATTTGTGTATATGTGTGCAACTTTATGTGCATACGAACGAATTTAAATATAATATAATTATAACGGAATTACATATATGAGGTAAACAATTAATTTCCAATAGAAAATGTTGAAATGAAAAAATAAATATACAAATAAACAACATACATTTTTTTAAAAATTCAGTTCAATGTATTTTTGTTTTAGATCTTTTGTCCTGAAACACATTTAACCACTTCAGCAGACTGCTGAAGCTGATCCCTGGGGATATTTTCCATCATGGCACTTCTGATAAGGTTAGAATCCTCTTCAAGTGCATTGAAATGCATTCAAGAATCCTGTGCATTGTATGGCACATCGGAAAATTAGCAAGGAAATATTAACGAAACATCAGGTTCTGGGGCAACGTTTAGAGGATATGTGCGGGGGAATTATTTCAGAGGGCAGTTGATGCTTGAAACTCGCTGCTGGCGGACGCGGTGGAAGAAGGTACGGTAGTGACGTTTAAAGGGTGTTGACAAATACAGAATTGGATGCGAATTGAGGGATACGGACCCTGACAGATGAGAAGGTTTTCGGTTAGAATGCAAGAATGCTCGGCGCAAGCTTGCAGGGCCGATGGGTCTGTTCCTGTGCTGTATTTTTCTTTCTTTTTTGTTCCATATACAAGGGAAACAATATATTTGGACATGACTTTTTAAAATGAATGGCCAAATAAACAAAGAAAGAACACAAGCAACATAGCATAATCAGGTAAATGGAAATTAAATGTTTTGCCCTCGTGTCCTGAAACACAAGTTCTACAAAAAGCTGAAGATTGTGACTTTGGGGACATTTTCCATTAAGGAAAGGAGACAATATCTCCAAGGAAACAGCATTTCCCACACCTCAGAAAGTTCGCAAAGCGTTATCGGAGACATCATTGTGTGTCAGAACAAAGAACAAAGAACAAAGTAACGGACAGCACAGGGACAGGAACTCCGGCCCTCCAAGCCTCTGCCGACCATGCTGCCCGTCTAAACTAAACAATTCTACACTTCCGGGGTCCGAATCCCTCTATTCGTCGTTCCAGTGAGAACGAGCCGAGTTTATTCAACCTCTCCTCATAGCGAATGCCCTCCATACCAGGAAACATCCTGGTAAGTCGCTTTTGCACCCTCTATACGGCCTCCTCTGGTAGCGTGGCAACCAGAATTGAAAACTATACTCCAAGTGTGGGCTAATTAAGGTTCTATTCAGCTGCAACATGACTTGCCAATTCTTATACTCAATGTCCCGGCCAATGAAGGCAAGCATGCCGTATGCCTTCTTGACTACCTCCTCCACCCGTGTTTCCCCTTTCAGTGACCTGTGGACCTGTACACATAGATCTCTCTGACTTTCAATACTCTTGAGGGTTCTACCATTCACTGTATATTCCCAACCTGCATTGGACCTTCCAAAATGCATTACCTCACATTTGTCCAGATTAAACTGCATCTGCCATCTCTCCGCCCAAGTCTCCAAACAATCTAAATCCTGCTGAATCCTCTGACAGTCCTCATCGCTATCCGCAATTCCACCAACCTTTGTGTCGTCTGTAAACTTACTAATCAGGCCAGTTACATTTTCCACGAAATCATTTACATATACTAAGAACAGCAAAGGTCCCAGCACTGATCCCTGCGGAACAACACGAGTCACAGCCTTCCAATCAGAAAAGCACCCTTCCATTGCTATCCTCTGCCTTCTATGACCTGACCAGTTCTGTACCAATCAAACTTTAATTTGACACAACAAAAGTTAGCAGACAGAACACTCATGATTCCATTCTTAGCGTTTACTGCATGAACGTTATGTCCTATTTTAAGTGAAAGCATATGACTAGTTTTAAAGAATGTCACAGGGCAAGTTATATTTTATTGCACATTCATATAGTAATGTCACAGGTAGAAAAAATCGGAAAGCCCTTCAGCACTCATAGGGATTGAAGAATAATCATCTACAATTGAAATTTCAAAAAATACACCTTGAATGAGTCAATGACATAAGCATTAATAGTGTAAAAGAAAATAAATAAAAAATGAAAAGATTCAAAATACCGTCTTAATAAGTTGGAACATTCTGGAGCAGCAATTCTAATCTACATTTGGAGAGGCTACGTTTGATCCGTCATAGCCACCATGGTTTTCTCAGAGGGATGTCGAGCCTAAGGAATGTGATTGCATTTCTCGAGGAGTTGATCAGATGTAAAGGTTAGGGTAGTGAACATAAGAACATAAGAACTAAGAGCAGGAGTAGGCCATCTGGCCCCTCGAGCCTGCTCCGCCATTCAATGAGATCATGGCTGATCTTTTGTGGACTCAGCTCCACTTTCCGGCCCGAACACCATAACCCTTAATCCCTTTATTCTTCAAAAAACTATCTATCTTTATCTTAAAAACATTTAATGAAGGAGCCTCTACTGCTTCACTGGGCAAGGAATTCCATAGATTCACAACCCTTTGGGTGAAGAAGTTCCTCCTAAACTCAGTCTTAAATCTACTTCCCCTTATTTTGAGGCTATGCCCCCCCTAGTTCTGCATTCACCCGCCAGTGGAAACAACCTGCCCGCATCTATCCTATCGATTCCCTTCATAATTTTATATGTTTCTATAAGATCCCCCCCCTCATCCTTCTGAATTCCAACGAGTACAGTCCCAGACTACTCAACCTCTCCTCGTAATCCAACCCCTTCAGCTCTGGGATTAACCTAGTGAATCTCCTCTGCACACCCTCCAGTGCCAGTACGTCCTTTCTCAAGTAAGGAGACCATAACTGAACACAATACTCCAGGTGTGGCCTCACTAACAACTTATACAATTGCAGCATAACCTCCCTAGTCTTAAACTCCATCCCTCTAGCAATGAAGGACAAAATTCAATTTGCCTTCTTAATCACCTGTTGCACCTGAAAACCAACATTCTGCGACTCATGCACGAGCACACCCAGGTCTCTCTGCACAGCAGCATGTTTTAATATTTTATCATTTAAATAATAATCCCTTTTGCCGTTATTCTTACCAAAATGGATAACCACACATTTGTCAACATTGTATTCCATCTGCCAGACCCTAGCCCATTCACTTAGCCTGTCCAAATCCCTCTGCAGACTTCCAGTATCCTCTGCACTTTTTGCTTTACCACTTATCTTCGTGTCGTCTGCAAGCTTGGACACATTGCCCTTGGTCCCCAACTCCAAATCATCTATGTAAATTGTGAACAGTTGTGGGCCCAACACTGATCCCTGAGGGACACCACTAGCTACTGATTGCCAACCAGAGAAACACCAATTAATCCCCACTCTTTGCTTTCTATTAATTAACCAATCCTCTATTCATGCTCCTACTTTCCCCTTAATGCCATGCATCTTTATCTTATGCAACAACCTTTTGTGTGGCACCTTGTCAAAGGCTTTCTGGAAATCCAGATATACCACATCCATTGGCTCCCCGTTATCTACCGCACTGTTAATGTCCTCAAAAAATTCCACTAAATTAGTTAGGCACGACCTGCCCTTTATGAACCCATGCTGCGTCTGTCCAATGGGACAATTTCCATCCAGATGCCTCGCTATTTCTTCCTTGATGATAGATTCCAGCATCTTCCCTACTACCGAAGTTAGGCTCACTGGCCTATAATTATCCACTTTCTGTCTACCTCCTTTTTCAAACAGTGGTGTCACGTTTGCTAATTTCCAATCCGCCGGGACCACCCCAGTGTCTAGTGAATTTTGGTAAATTATCACTCGTGCATTTGCAATTTCCCTTTATCTTTGAAATGTTTGCATGATAGTAAAAACGTTTTGTTATATTGACACAATGTTATTGTTGCCTTGTTGTTGTTGATATGTTAAAGTGGAGTGAGCAGGTAGGGTGGGTGGGTGGGCAGTGAATGGGAGGCGGAGGTTAAACACCAGTCCTGGAGTGAGCAGGTAGGGTGGGTGGGTGGGCAGTGAATGGGAGGGGGGAGATGAAGCACCAGTCCTGGAGTGTGCAGGTAGGGTGGGTGGGTGGGCAGTCAATGGGAGGAGGAGGTTAAACACCAGTCCTGGAGTGAGCAGGTAGGGTGGTGGGTGGGCAGTGAATGGAAGGCGGAGGTTAAACAGCAGTCCTGGAGTGAGCAGGTAGAGTTGGTGAGTTGGGAAGTGACTGGGAGGCGGAGGTTAAGCAGCAATCCTGGAGTGGACATGTAGTTGAGTGAGTTGGACAGTAAATCGGAGGGGGGAAGGATTAACACCAATACTAGAGTAAGCAGGTAGAGCGGGTGAGTTGGACAGTAAATGGGAGGGGGAGGGTAAATACCAATCCTGAAGTGCAGGTAGAATCGGTGAGTTGGACAGTGATTGCGAGGGGGGTTCATTAGTGTCTGTGCCTTTATTCCCAATGAGGCAGTCGGAGTTGGTGATTAAACAAAAGAGGAAGAGACACAGGCCCTGAGAGTGAGTCTCCAGTCAGTACTCACTGCCAATCCTCTGGTGTACTTACCTCCCTACACTCGCCACTCGCTCCCTCCATTCCCCAGTACCTCCCTCCATTCCCCACCATCCCTCCATCCAGTCCCCCATCCACAGTGTGATTTGATGTGTTTTCAACAATTAAATTGGTCCATTGTTTGGACGTGTATATAAAATGGATTTTATAAAACTGAGATTGTGACTATCGAAGTGGGAGTATTCTTGGTATCTTGCTGTGTCTTTATATTTCAATAATGTTTTGCTTTCATCAATTTCCAGGTTGCTCTTTCTCTCCCCAAGGAGAGGTGATTTTGACGCTCGGACGACGCAAAGAGAATCTTTACTCAACGAGAAATCCCCATACAAGAGCTGAGAGAAAAATATTAAAAATTTTTAAAAAACAATTTATTAGGGCATTGGTAGTTTATATCATAGTAACGATAACATCAAAATAAATATGGTATATAAATCAATTTCAACCCTGTCACGTCAATGTGTCTTTGTCTCATGGGAGTGTCCCTTTAAGAAATGTTTTTGTCCTATCACATGGCTTCAGCGATGTCATTGTGTGGGTGGAGCTGGGCTGTGGCTCTGAGTTTTACTTTCGCTTTGAGTTTGAACTGGTTTAGTACTGCAGAGGTTGAAAGAAGTGTCTCTCTATCTTCATTTTAAAAGCTGATTTGATTGTGAACTTCCGGTGAGATTCTGTCCTTCTGATGGCGCTCGCGAGCGGGGTGGCTGCGTCGAGAAGAGGCTCCCGCTGGTGCGCGATGTTTCGGACTTTTTCGGCGGTTTCCCCGTTGTTCTTTCTTTCCGAGTTCCTTCGGCCTTTGGGGCCTGAGGGACTGAGGGATCAAAGCAAAGTGGGAGGAAGAGTTGGGAGACAATATGGAGGAGGGGTTCTGGTGTGAGGTGCTCCGGCGAGTGAACGCCTCCACCTCGTGCGCGAGGTTGGGGCTGATACAGCTGAAGGTGAAGACCGCACCTCACGAAGGCGAGGATGCGCCGATTCTTTGAACGAGCAGACGTTGTGTGTGAGCGTTGCGGGGTCGGGCCGCTAATCACGTTCATATGTTTTGGCCCTGTCCAAAGCTAGAGGATTACTGGACGGAGATTTTTAGGGTAATTTCTGAAGTGGTGCACGTGAAACTGGACCCGGGCCCTCGGTGGGCCATATTCGGGGTGTCAGACCAGCCAGGGTTGGAAACGGGTGCGGAGGCAGATGTTGTCACCTTCGCCTCGTTAATCGCCCGGAGGCGGATTCTGTTGGGTTGGAGAGAAACCTCGCCACCCTGTGCCCTGTGGCGGGGGGACCTGTTGGAATTCTTCACTCATGAGAAGGTTAAGTTTGAATTGAGGGGAAAGATGGAGGAATTGTACAATTCATGGGCATTATACTTCATGAACTTTCAAGAACTGGATAACATCGGACATTAGCTGGGGTGGGTGGATGGGAGGTTTGGGGGTGGGAGTGGGGGGGGGGTGGGGGGCTGTGTGTGTTAATGGCGACTATGTGTGATTCCTGATTCCTTTTTGTCATTTGTTTCTGTGAACATGCGGGCTACTGTTTGGGGTTTGATGGGAGGATGGGATCGTTTTTATTGATATGCGGATTGACATATTTGTTACGGATTATTGTTTATTGTTGGTGGGTGTAAATTTGGGAGAAAATTTGAAAAAGAAGGAGAATAAAACATATATATTTTTAAAAAATTAAAAGCTGTTTTGAGATTACTTGATAACTTAAAAGAGCTAAATGTTTTGTGGAAGGAATTCAAACCTGCTGTTTTGGAAAGGAAACAAGAGCATCCATACCAAGTCGTAAAGATTGTAAGAATGCCATGTGCTGGGCCGCAACTTTGAAAAGGGGGTTTGGGTTCATGGGATTTGTTATTAAATTGGAACAGTTAAGAGGGAATTCATTAAGGGTTAGGAATAGATTACGGTAGGGATATTTATGTTTGTAGTTGGTAAAAATTCTTGCATGTGTGTGGTTATACAAATGTTAACTAAGTTTGTAGAATAAAGCTTGTTTTTTGTTGAAAAGCGAGACCACTGCTGAATAAAACCTGAAAGGCAGGCACTTGTGGTCAAAGTAACCAAAATCAATCAACACTTTTAGGTCGCATGAACTCCATGATATACTTTGGAGTTTTCTAAACCCTGGCCCATAACATTTGTCCTTCATTATTACACCCCCAGAATACACTTGAGGTATGGTTACTCAAGGGTTGGGGTCTATTTTGGAGGGAGTGTGGGCGGGGGGGGGGGGGGGTGCGGGTCAGGAGTCTCAGTGTCTCTGGGGGGAGTTGGAGACTCGTGGGATTTTCACTCCAAGAATTGGGTGAGGCATTCCAGTGAACAAGGTGGTGTGGGAGCAGGAGGGAACGCAGGTTCAGGAGGGGTTTGGTGTGTTTAATATGCTCCCACACACGCTCTCACACGCGCTCCCATGCACGCTCGTATGCATGCTCTCTCACCCACTCTCGCACGCTCTCACACATATTGTCACACACAAGCTCCCACACACGCTCTTATGCACGCTTTCATGCATGCTCTCACCTACTCTCACACATGCTCTCACAGATGCTCCCCTATACCGGCTGTCACACACGGTCTCACACATGTCTCATACACGGTCTTTCACACATACTCTCACTCTTTTATCACACTCTCTGGCGTATTGTCTCTCATTCTCTTTCTAACTCACATTTCCCCACTCTCTCATATTCTCTCTCGATCATACTCTCCCCATTTCTCAGTCTCTCCCTCCCTCAGTTTCTCTCCCTCTCACGCACCGGCTCCCTGTCTCACACACCTCTCTCATCATCGTTCACACACACTCTCTCTCACACTCACTCGCTCTATCACATGAACTTCTTCACCTAAAGGGTTGTGAATCTCTGGAATTCCTTGCCCAGTGAAGCAGTTGAGGCTCCTTCTTTAAACGTCTTTAAGAAGAAGATAGATACCTTTCTAAAGAATAAAGGGATTCGGGGATATGGTGTTCCGGCCGGAGAGTGGAGCTGAGTCCACAAAGACCAGCCATGATCTTATTGAATGATGGAGCAGGCTCGAGGCGCCAGATGACCTACTCCTGTTCCTAGTTCTTATGTTCTTATGTTCAAACTCTCTCTTTCACACTCCCTTCCTCTCACGCTCCCGCGCTCTCTCTCTCTCTCTTTCTCGGGATATTCATAACAGAGGTCATGTTTCTCTAAAATTATGTCAGCGTTCAAAAGCTATCCTTCTTACACCATCTGCCTCCCTCGGTCACTCGCCCGCTCTGACTCCCTTCTGTCCCCTTGCCTTTCTCTCAGACGTGATGTGGAGCTGCCGGCGTTGGACTGGGGTAAGCACAGTAAGAAGCCTTACAACACCAGGTTAAAGTCCAACAGGTTTGTTTCGATGTCACTAGCTTTCAGAGCGCTGCTCCTTCCTCAGGTGAATGAAGAGGTATGTTCCAGCAACATATATATATAGACAGATTCAAAGATGCCAGACAATGCTTGGAATACGAGCATTAGCAGGTGATTAAATCTTTACAGATCCAGAGATGGGGTAATCGCTATCACTCACTTTCACTCTCATCCTTTTCAACTTTCACCGCCTTTCTGACTGATACTCTTTCTCACTAACCCTCTTTTTCTATTACCCCCTCTCACCCGCACTCTCTTTCTCTTTCCCCAATTTCACGCTCACTGTCTTTCTACCTCCCCTCTTTTGCTTTCCCCCTTTCCTGTTCTTCTCACACCCAATCTTATATCGGCACATCTCACAGACCAGCTCTCTCTCTGTCGCTTCCGCTCCTTGACAAGCTGGTTCTCCCAGTATGCGTGTGTATCAAGTGCGGTCCAGTACCAGGTAGAGACGGGGAATCGTTTTGTCGGCTAGATATATTTCTGCTGCTCGATGAGGTCATGTGTTTGTATCTGCTGCAGGGTCCGAGTTTTCGGTGGTGTTCCAATGCTTCAAAATGTTTTCTTAGATTGAGTAGAAGCATCAATTTAGGTTGTGAATAAGTTACTTTGGAATGAGCACGCATTGATATTTGTTATTTCTGTTCACCAGGAACGAACTTAAATCACAGAATTGATGGCCAAAGTTAAAAAGGCAGCTCCAACCCAGAGTGCAGTGGAACCACCCAGCGAAACACACCGACACTTGGAACTAAATCCCTGAATGGTCACAGTTAAAAAGGCAGCTACATCCCAGAGTGCAGTGGAACCACCCAGCGAAACACACCGACAGCTGGTACTAAATCCCTGAATGGTCACAGTTAAAAAGGCAGCTACATCCCAGAGTGCAGTGGACCCACCCAGAGAAATACACTGACAATTGGAACTGCGTCACTGAATGGTCACAGTTACAGATGCAGCTGCACCCCAGAGTGCAGTGGAACCACCCAGCGAAACACACCAACGGTTGGAACTAAATCCCTGAATGGTCACAGTTACAGAGACAGCTACATCCCAGAGTGCAGTGGAACCACCCAGAGAAATACACTGACAATTGGAACTGCATCACTGAATGGTCACAGTTACAGAGGCAGCTATACCCCAGAATGCAGTGGAACCACCCAGAGAAACGCACTGACAATAGGAACTGCATCTCTGAATGGTCACAGTTAAAGGGACAGCTGCACCCCAGAGTTCAGTGCAACCACCCAGCGAAATGCGCTGACAATTGGAGCTGAATCACCGAATGGTCACAATTAAAGAGACAGTTATATCCCAGAGTTCAGTGGAACCACCCAGCGAAATACACTGACAATTGGAACTGAATCACTGAATGGTCACAGTCGAGTGCCGGATATCACTGAAATCATCTGATATCTGGAGATGGGATTGATGATATTTGAGTGGACAGCATCTATTCTGTTCTTGTCAGCTGATTAATGTGATCAACATAAACCATTTATTTGGAAAGTGGTCATTCACTCAAATACACATATTTTCTTTCACTTAACCAAATGTCGTAATCTGTTTGTTCAATTTTTGGAAAAATATGCTGAACGATGTTGCAACCTCAATATCTCTGAGGTGATTCCTCCCGGTATAAATTAAAGGATTTGGGGATATATTAACTCAGTGTTCAAGACGGAGAGACTGCCAGCAGTACGAAGGGACACATCACTTCACAATGAACATGCAGCCTCCAATTAATATTGCTGAGAAAATATTCTACCCAATCCTTGCTATTGTTGGTGTTCCTGGTAAGTGACTATCACCATGGAAGTTGTAAATGTGTGTGTGAGTGACTCTCTGATTTATAAACTGCGACTGAAAATGTTTAATGCTCACTGACATACAGGCACCTGATCAACATTATTATTCACTGAAGTCAAATTTATTTCAACTTGTCTATGGTTAGAATCCCTTGCATCAAGTGAAAATAATCCTCTGTTTATCAGTCACGGGATATCTGATGAGTGAAATTTTATTTTGAGTGGAACCTTTTTAAATATCAAATTGGATATCAATGAAGGCAATATCTCTGAACGAAGGTATAGTGCGATTAAGAATGTAATCACACTGAGCGTGGATAACTAACCAGAGTGCAATATCTGACAGCAGTGGGCAAGATTACAGGAAGGTTTTGTCAATGCTGGATTGTTACTTAATGTTGTTCTCCAAACAGAATGGAATATCTAACAGCAGTGAACCTGGATTACTGGAAGTATCTGTCAGTATAACATTGTACTGGATGTGGTCTCTCTCTAGAGTGGAATATCTGATCCAATTATCCATTTATTACCGGGACTATCTGTCCGTGTAGAATTGTATTGTTTGTGAGTCAGGAACGAGACAGAAGTAAGTTGGTTCTATTTTAAATACTGAATTCTATTGGTGATATCTCTGTCTGTTTTACTTTTGGATCAGATTGAAAACAGGAAGCGTTTGGCTCAGTTTTTAAGATGTTTGATATTTATTGTGTGAAGTGAAATGTCCCGCTGCCTCTGTGTTAATCTTCTCCACCACAAAGAGATGACACCTCCACCCTGATATTCAGTAAAACCACCCAGCACAGTATCCTAATAGATTTTATGACATTTTTCTCATTTCGATTAATCATGAAATCAGCTCCAATGTTTGTTCAAGTGTCATGGTTGTTTTTAAACTGTGTTGCAGCTTCAAACGATTTGTGAATCTTTCCAGCTGAACCCAGAAACCCTTCCAGTCCATTTCGACTTTATTTTCCAAGGAGTGATCGGAAGATTTATTGTTCTGATAAAAATGCAGCAGTGAACACTGAGCTGTCCAGAAACTAATTTCCCACTGAAATACTCACTTTGCAAGTGTATAATTGATGATGAATATGTGACTATAGTTGACTGTACTCTTCCTCTGAATTCACTGTCACTCTCAATTTGGTTTTGATTGTAAATTCTGCACTTATCATTCTGCTTCCCGGTTACATATGGTTGATGTCAATGATGAAGGAGAGTATTACCAGTGCAGATCCTTGTGCAACATCACTTCCCAACCTTGCAACAATCAAACACAATCCTTTAACTGCTCTTCATGATTTCATGATTGTTGTGTGTGTCTCCAGCTTGCTGTCCATTCTGCTGCTGTGTCCTCTAACTCCACTTGCTTTCACATTACTCCTGAGTTGGCTATGTAGGATCTTACTGAAGTCCTTTAGGAAACCAAATTGTTTAACATATTTCATAGTAACCAAAACTTTAATTTCTGATAGTTTTTGAAAGAATTCAAACACATCAGGAATTATTCTAACTTTGAAATACGAGCTGACTCTTTGTTACCGTCTGTGTTACTGGATTATTTTTTCTCATAATTTTAATTCAATAATCCCTACTATTGACGTTGTTACTGGGAGATTGTTTTCTGGTATTGTTTAATTTTCTGTTTGCAATCAAGTATTCCAGAATCTGACTGCTGCCTGTCAATTCTTTTGCAATATTTTGATCATAATGAGTGAATAGTTAATAGTGTCTCTGCTGTTTCACTCTGTCTATTTGAAGAATATTTGTGGTTGAAATCCATCCACCTCCAGTAAGCGCCCTATACCCGCACTCCACCCGCTGGCCTCGTATCTGCTCTTAATCTTTTCATTGAAATCTGTCAGTGCGACATCGACCATCGCAATTTCTCTGCCCCTCTCACACACTCCATCTTGCCTCCCGCTCTGAACGTGCACCACTCCTCTCTCGAGATCTAACCATGACGTGGTTATCTAAGATGCTCACAGAAGTGGTGCCATTAATGTCTGGTGTCCTGATATCTTCCACACAGAGGCTCTATGCTAATTCTTATTCACATCCTGCAACTCCCCCTCGACCACGACCCCTCCACCAGTCATCCTGTTATTGTTTCCAGGACTTTCACAGATTTCAGTGACTCTGGAGATATTCCATCCCTTGCCTCAGACATCATAGTCTACACTACCTGCATCAATTTCCCGCTTCTACCTCCTTCCCAAAATCCACAAGAGGACTGTCCCAGTTGTCCCCTTATTTCAGCCTGATCCAGCCGCAACAAACTTATTTCTTCCTATCTTGATGCCCGTGTCCTCTGCCGTCCCACCGACATTCCTGATTCCTCTTATGCTGTTTTATTGATATAAAGAAGGTCCATTTCCCTGGTTCTAACCACCTACTCTTTACTGTGGATGTCCAATCCCTCCGCACATCCCTTCCCCAACAGGAGGGTGTGAGCGCTCTCGGCTTCCTCCTTGACCGCAGGGCCAGACAATCCCCGACCACCGACTTCTTCCTCCGATTTCTGAACTTTTTCTGTCACGCAATAATTTCACATTTAACTTGTCTCACTTCTTGAATCGATTTTGATTCCAATTTTTACCCTTATCTCGCCTTTAATAAATTCATCTATACTTTCCTTCCCTTCCTTTACCCGTCAATCTCCATTTCCAGCGATAGACTGACCACCTATATTCATTAGAAGTCCACCAAATCACAGCTACCTAGTGTAAAGATTTTCACACCGTGCTTCCTCTGATGGCCGAACCCCAATCTGCCATTTTTCAGTCTCCGTCGCCTATGTTCTGATGATTCCATCTTCGAAAATGGCCCTTTGGCATGTTTGCCTTTTCCTTAACCGGTGTTGCCCCATCATGTTTGGTGGACATGGGACTCTGTCCAGATTCGGACCCTTTGGAGACGGGGCTTTTATTCATGTGCAATTCATTTCTAGTACCTTTGCCCTCACCACCTCCCCTCCCGGTAAGATGATAGTGTCCCCTATTCTCACTTTCTACACCACCGGCCTCCGCATTCAAAGAATCGTCCTCCACAATTTCTGGCAACTCCAGCATGATGTCATCAGGAAACACAGCAGCAGCTCCGACAATGCTCGTATGTTTTGCATTCCTCAGGTACCGCCTCATCCGTGACACCCTTGTCCACTTCTCCATCACACCAACACCCCTTCCCCTTTCCACAGCACCTTCCTTTGCAATCACGGAGCAACAGCTGCCCCTTGACCGCCTCATGGTTCTAGGCAGCAAACTCTCCTTTATAGTAAAGCAGTGTCCTTCACTTTGGTCTACTGCATTCGCTGTTCCCAATTCAGTCTCCTCTCAATAATGGCGCCCAAGCGCAAGACTAGGTGATCTCTTTGGGGAGCACTTTCACTGAGCCCACAGACATGACCCCAGCCTTCCTCGTGCTTACTATTTTAACTCGGCACCTTGCTCTCATGCCCACATTACTGTCTTTGGCCTTTTGCAAGGATCCGGTGAAGCCCTACGTAAACTGGAGGAACAGCATCGCATCTACCGCTTAGTATGTTACAGTCCTCATGGAGCAACTACAAATTCAACAACTTTAGACAGGGAACTTTCTCCTCCATCTTGACGCCTTTATTTTTGGAATATCCCATCTTTTTAATCAATTGCAAAAGGTCCGAATCTGGTGAGAGTCTAATCCTGGCAATGGATCTTGGGGAATATCCAAGGCCGAGACGGGATATTGCTGAGATTCGCTTGCCAGGAATTATTTTCTAAACCGGAAGAGATCGAATTCCTGGGAATAGTGGGATGTTGGGATGTTCGGGACGTGGCATTGGCGAATTCTAGTGAGAGGGTGCCTTACGAATGATTGAACCTGGGAAGGGTCTGACCTGGATATGTTCTGAGCCTAATCAAGCTCTATTCGTCCCATGATTATGAACTGGGGGAGGCCCTGTTTTTGTCATATTTTTCCTCTGAACATGGAGGATTCCAATAATCCGGGCAGGGTGTCGAACGGCATCAGAAATCCTGTCTAGGGAAGAATCCAAACCGGAGCGTGGACCACTGACTGAGAGTGAGGATGATAATCTCGGACATGTTGGTCTCCGATTTGGAAAACCAGGCAGGTCTGAGCGAATCCTATCAATCAGACTCAACAAGAAATATAATCTTTCCCAAAGGTAACTAAATTCTGAACATTTCCTCCCACTGCCATCAAACTGACAGGGCTGCAATTCACCCTTTCCCCCATCCCTCGTCTTAAATACTTGGGTTACATTTGCTGTTTGCCTGACTGCAATGTCAATCCCTGGACCCACTGCTCTAACGCACTGCCCCCCACCTACTGCCCAATACTTTTCTGCTGGAATCCGGTCCTGGTTTAGACATTGAGAATATTTAATGAGTAATTTCCCGGCTTTTCTCCCTTCTCTCTCTGATAGTTAATTTACTCGGAATTGCGATTCTGTGTCGGGGGAAGTGTGGCCTCTCTACCTGCACAACTCGCTACCTGGTGGCCATGGCAACAGCGGATCTGATGTATATTATCACTCGCCCCATACTGGAGAAGATGAATTATTATTACTTCCCCCAGAATTTCCTGGACCTCACCCCTGTGTGTCGTATCAACATTGCCCTTCTGTATGCAGCCGCGGACTGTTCTGTCTGGTTCACCCTCACTTTCTCCTTTGATCGATTTGTGGCCATTAGCTGCCAGAAACTGAAAACGAAATATTGCACCGGGAAAACCGCGGCTGCGATTCTGTCAACAACCGGCTTCCTGCTCTGTATGAAAAATATTCCCTGGTACTATGTATATGAACAAAGGGAGATAATAGACAATGTCCAGTGGGAGTGTCAGGTAAAGAAGAGCGTCCTCACTGACCCCGGGTGGTTTGTATATAACTGGTTTAATCGGGTTTTAACTCCATTTTTCCCATTCTTCTCAATCCTGTTGATCAACGCTCTGACAGTCAGACACATTTTGCTCACCAGTCGAGTCCGGAAGGCACTGAGGGCTCAGAGTCAGGGAGACAATCGCAAAGACCCAGAGATGGAGAGCAGAAGGAAGTCAATGATTTTACTCTTCAGCATCTCCGGAGCTTTCATTCTCCTCTGGACCGTGGCTGTGATTAAATTTTTCTATATTGAAGTGAGAGGATTATATTCCCTCACCCTTCCTCAATATACTTTCCAACAAGTCGGATTTATGCTGCTGGATTTAAATTGCTGCACAAACACATTTATTTATGTGGTGACTCAGTCCAGGTTCAGGGAACAAATCAAGATCGCCGTAAAATATCCGGTTACATCAATTATAAAATTAATCGGGCAGCCCTGATGCCTTACGGCGCCGAGGTCCCAGGTTCGTTCCCGGCTTAGGGTCACTGTTCATGTGGAGTTTGCACATTCACCCCGTGCTGCGGGTGTTTCGTCCCCACAACCCAAAAGATGTGCAGGTTAGGAGGATTGGCCACGCTAAATTGCCCCTTAACTGGAAAAAATGTATTAGGTGCTCTAAATTTATTTTTTAAAACAATCATAAATTAAACAATGAACAAAACTGACAGTCACTCAGCAAACTAGGAGCTCCAGCTGAAGGTTGCAAATCGCCTCAGCCAATCAGAGGTCGTTCCTACTGCCTGACTCCCATGCAGTCAATACGGAGCACATCGCTGACTCACAGCCAGTCAGGGAACTCGGAACACTGACTGCAAGAACGTTCAGCCAATCAGAGACTTTGGTTTCAGAATGACAGCCCCTCAGCCAATCATAGACTCCTAATTCAGACAGGCAGGACTTGTGGCGTGCAGAAGCACGACCATAGGGTTGGTGCTTGGAGTGGGGGAGGCGTGGGGGCGGGAGGGAGGCAGAGGCAGAGCTGCTGGGGGTGGTACACTAGCATGGCTGCCTGGTGGGAATACATGACAGGGCTGGCTGAGGGGGGCACTGGTAGGGCTCGCTGGGAAGGGGCACTACCAACGCTGCATGTCGGACACTGGTAGGGGGCACTGGCATATTTGGTGGTGGTGGAGGCAGTGGCTGTAGGGGGCAATGACACGGCTGACGGTGGTGAGTGCCAGGAGGCACTGTCACGGCTGGTTGGGTTTGGGGGCATCGGTCCTGGCACGGCTGGCTGGCGAGGTCACCTGCCGGGCCGGGTACGGGTTACTGGAAGGGCTGGTTGGTGAGGCGGAGGCAGGGTTGGCTGGGGTGGTAGCACTGACCCTAAGCACTGGCTAGACTGGCTGGCGGGCTCACTGGCAGGGTTCGCTGGGGGTGGGGGTGGGGGGTGGGGGGTGGGGGGGGACTCGGACTGAGAACTGGAGGGCATTGGCTGGTCTAACTGGAGGGGGCACAAGGAGTCTTGGGTGTGTGGGTCACGGCAGAGTTGGCTGATGAGGCACAGACAGGAAAGGCTGGAGTGAGCGCAATGGCAGGGCTTGCTTGTGAGTGGTGCTGCGGGTGTGGTGAGCGGAGGCTGCGGGGGAAGGCAGTGGCAATGCGGGAGGGGGTGATTGGCAGCGCAGGATTCCGGAGGTGGGTAGCGGCAATGCGCGGTGGCGGGGGGGGGGCATCACTGGCAGGGAAGGCTGTGAGGGGGTAGGCAGTGACAGGGTGGTCTAGGGAGCTGGGCGACACTGGCAGTTCAGGGTGCGGGGACGTATGCAGCGGCAGGGCGGGGTGACGAGGTGCTCTGCACTGGCAGGGCAGGCTGCGTGGGAGGTGGATAGACTACGGCAGTACGGGCTGGGGAGGGGGGCGACACTGGCGGGGCAGGCTGTGGGGCGGGGGGAGGTATCCAGCGGCAGGGCAGGCTGGGCAGGGGGCGGCAATGGCAGGGCAGTCTGCGGGGGTAGCAGCGGGTACGGGGTGTGGAGGGGCTCGGCACTGGCAGGGCTGGCGGGGAGGGGGTGTACGCAGCAGAAGACCGGGCTGGGGAGGGGGCGACACTCGCAGGCAAGGCTTCGGGCGAGGGGGATAGACAGCGGCAGTGCGGGCTGGGGAGGGGGCGACACTGGCAGGGCAGGCTGTGGGGTTAAGGCAGCGGCAGTGGGGGCTGGGGAGGGGGGCGACACTGGCAAGGCAGGCTACGGGGTGGGGGGGGGGTTAGGCAGGGGCAGGCCGTTTTGGGCAGGGGGCGACAATGACATGGCAGTCTGCAGAGGTAGCAGCGGGTACGGGCTGGGGAGGGTCTCGGCACTGGCAGGGCAGGCAGCGGGTGAGCGGGATAGACTACGGCAGTACCGGCTGGGGAGGGGGGGCGACACCGGCGGGGCAGTCTGCGGGGGTAGCAGCGGGTACGGGCTGGGGAGGGGTTCGGCACTGGCAGGGCAGGCGGGGAGGGGGTGTAGGCAGCGGAAGACCGGGCTGGGGAGGGGGCGACACTGCCAGGGCTGGCTTTGGGAGAGGGGGATAGACAGCGACAGTGCGTGCTGGGGAGGGGGGCGACACTGCCAGGGCAGGTTGTGGGGGGTGTAGGCAGCGGCAGTGCGGGCTGGGGAGGGGGCGACACTGGCAGGGCAGGCTGGGGGAGGAGGTGTTGGCAGTGCGGGCTGGGGAGGGGGCGACACTGGCCGGGCAGGCTGTGGGGGGGGAGGGGTTAAGGCAGCGGCAGTGCGGGCTTGGGAGGGGGGCGACACTGGCCGGGCAGGCTGTGGGGTGGGGGGAGGGATTAAGGCAGCGGCAGTGCGGGCTGGGGAGGGGGGCGACACTGGCCGGGCAGGCTGTGGGGGGGGAGGGGTTAAGGCAGCGGCAGTGCGGGCTGGGGAGGGGGGCGACACTGGCCGGGCAGGCTGTGGGGGGTTAAGGCAGCGGCGGTGCGGGCTGGGGAGGGGGGCGACACTGGCCGGGCAGGCTGTGGGAGGGGGGGGAGGGGTTAAGGCAGCGTCAGTACGGGCTGGGGAGGAGGGCAACACTGGCAGGGCAGTCTGTGGGGGGTTAAGGCAGCGGCAGTGCGGGCTGGGGAGGGGGCGACACTGGCAGGGCAGGCTGTGGGAGGTTAAGGCAGCGACGGTGCGGGCTGGGGAGGGGGGCGACACTGGCAGGGCAGGCTGTGGGAGGTTAAGGCAGCGGCAGTGTGGGCTGGGGAGGGGGGCGACACTGGCCGGGCAGGCTGTGGGGGCTGTCGGCAGCGGCAGTGCGGGCTGGGGAGGGGGGCGACACTGGCCGGGCAGGCTGTGGGGGGGTGGGGGAGGGGTTAACGCAGCGGCAGTGCGGGCTGGGGAGGGGGGCGACACTGGCAGGGCAGGCTGTGGGGGCTGTAGGCAGCGGCAGTGCGGGCTGGGGAGGGGCGCGACACTGGCAGGGCAGGCAGGGGGGGGGGGGGGGACGCCTTCACTTCAGCATCGCACAGCCCAAACCTGCAGCCCAAAATGCACCTTCCTCGCCACACCCTGGGCTAGCACCCTCCAATCCTGCAGCTCAGCGTCTCGCCTTCCACCCCCACAGCCCACAACCCCAGCAGCTACCATCCGTCCCACCACCTCACCCCCACGCTGTCATCCTTCCCCTCCCTCCCACCGGAACGCACTCACCGGTAGGGCTGCACACGACCTACCCAAGGGCAAAGCCCAGAGTTGTCCCTACTGGAGGGCGCTGGCCGTGTACTGCGGAATGTAATGCTGGCGTGGGTAGAGTTAGCCAATGGGACCACTGGCAGCATGAATAGGCTGGGGTGGTGCACTCGTGGCCGGGTACGAGCAGCACCAGTGGTGCGGAGGGCAGGGCGCTGGAGAACGGCCGGGGATGTGGTGATGGGAGACATGCGCGGGAGAGGAGCTGCATTTCAGGCCGGGGTCACACGTCCGTGGACCTGGTTGGACGGGGTGTACGCACCGTGTGTCCCTGTCTGCCTTTCACCCGCTGGATCAATGGGCTTGGGAATCCAAGCTGGCATGGCGGCCTCCAGCCTGGCTGCCGCAGCCCTGGGGAATGCAGTGTGTCTGAGCGAGCAGGAGCTGCTGGAGACAGACCAATCAGAACAGGGGCCAGCCGCAGCGCAGCAGGAGCCAGCCAGTGAGGATGGAGAGCCGCCCGCCCAACTGGCGGAAGAGGAGGCCCGAAGGAGGCAGCATATCAGGCTTCATGTGTACCGGCAGCGCCTGTCATTCGTACCGGGCATGCCGTCAAAGACCGGCTCAGCAGAGGGACGGTGCGATTTATCTCCCAGGGTATATCAGGAGGAGGGCGGGGAGGGGGGGGGATGTGAGGGGGCGGGGCGGACACGCGATCCCGATGGCCGTCAGGGTGACGGTGGCCACGTGGTACTTCCTGGCGCCGAATGGCACCTGTCAGCGATCTCCTAGAACTCGGTGCGCAGGTGCATCCGGGCCGTCACAGAGGCTGTAGGTGACCGGCGGGCACCACCTACAGACTTCACTGAGGAACGAACCCACCAAGATGCCCGGACAATGCGGGTCGCTGCTATCGCTAAGCTCTTGCAGGCCCAAGGCCTGATCGACGGAATGCATGTCGCCCTCCGAGCACAGGCCTATGACCGACCGCTCGACATCAACCGTAACGGATTCCAATCAATGAACGTGCAGCTGACATCATTCCCGGCTGCGTTCGGTTCCCAGGCAGTGTGCACGATGCCTCCATCCTGACACAATCGCTGATTCCCCGCCTATTGGAGGCGGACGGGATAGTTCCTGGGCGACAGGGGGTATGTGCTGTGGTCGAGGCTGATGGCGCCTATCCGGAGGCCACAGGCGGAAGTGGAACCCGCTTCAATCACGCCCATTCTGCCGCCAGAGACGTTTTGGTGCGGTGCTTCGGCTTCGGGCGATGCGGTGCTGGTGTGTGGACCACTCTGGAGGGGCTCTGCAGTACAGCGCTGTAGTTTCCCGCATCGTGGTGGCCTGCTGCGTCCCCCACAACATTGTGCAGCAGAGCGGCGACTGGCTGGAGGACGGGGAGGAACGGCATGCATCATAGTATGAGGATGATGCGGTGGAGGGCGACGATGGCACGATTTGGATTCTGGGGAGACACAGGAGGCCGCACAATTTGCTGCTGCTCCGCAACCTCTTCTGTAATTCCCACCTGCCTCACTACTGGGTGCGGTCCCTGGGTTGGCAGCAGCAGTGGGTCTGGTCTATGGGATGGAGGATGATGACAACCTGCTCTGTCATAAGCTCCAGTGCACCACATTGTACAACAACGTCTGACTCATGCCCATGGTTACACATTACAACATCCACTTGGGTGATCCATGCATGCGAGCCGGCTAGTTTATCACACTGTCCCACAGAACACCGCCTGGGGAGGGATGGGGTTTGGCATCAGATCCCTGAGCCACCTTCCGGAACATGGTTGTCTGTGAGCGGGAAGCCCTGTCATCTGCCTTGGCCCACGCAGTCTGCCCCAGGCCCTTCACATCAAGGTGTATGGCTGATAACTCGCTCCAAGGCCTACACAATGGATGTGCGGTTCAGGCCTGGGTGGCATGCATGTTGGACACCACGGTTGAAATCCTCCAGTTGTATCTGCAGCTGCTGCATGGTTCCTGCCGCTCCTACATTTTGCCCCCTGGGACGATATCCTGCCATTGCTGGGACAGCCCTTGACACAAGCCCGACACACCATAGATGGCAGCAAGTGCCTGTGATTCGGCCGCTCTCCGACCATCCGCCCCCCGGATTTCCCTACCTCCAACTGATGTGCCCCTGCATGTATGTGGCAAGCAGCGGATATCCCCATGACCCTCTTCACTCTGGTGCCCAACCGAGGTGAGAGTCTCTGGGATGGTGAAGGCTATTCGGGACAGCTGTGACGGGCACTGTGGGGGTACGGGGGAGGACACACGCTCCCACACCTGACACCGCGGATGTTTGGGGGAGGACTCCCGCTCCCACACCTGGCACTGCAGGGTACGGGGGAGGACACCTGCTCCCACACCTGGCACCGTGGGGGTATAAGGGAGGACTCCCGCTCCCACACCTGGCACTGCGGGGGTACGGGGGAGGACACCCGCTCTCACACCTGGCACTGTGGCGGTACAGGGGAAGACACACGTTCCCACACCTGGTACCGCGGGGGTACGGGGGAGGACACCCGCCCCCACACCTGGCACCGCGGGGGTACGGGGGAGGACACCCGCCCCCACACCTGGCACCGCGGGGGTACGGGGGAGGACACCCGCTCCACACCTGGCACCGCGGGGGCATGGATGGACACCCGCTCCGAGACCTTGCACCGCGGGGGTATGGGGAGAACACCCGCACCCACACCTGGCACTGCGGGGACATGGGGGTTGACTCGCTCTCCCACACCTGGCACTGCGGGGATATGGGGGAGAACACACGCTACCACACCTGGCTCTGCGCGGGTATGGGGAGGACACACGGTGTCACACCTGGCACCGCGTGGGTATGGGGGTGGACACCCGTTCCCACACCTGGCACTTCTCATGCCCCCTCCTTTCTTGAGCTCCTTCCTAGCTATCTTGTATCCCTCGAGTGAACTAACTGAACCTTGTTTTCTCATCCTTACGTCCTTCTTCCTCTTGACAAGACATTCAACCTCTTTTGTAAACCATGGGTCCCTCACTCGACCATTTCCTCCCTGCTTGACAGGGACATACATATCAAGGACACGCATTATTTGCTCCTGACAGATGGGATATGATATGAATAAGTGTGCAAGTATGCAGTTGGGTAGGAAATGAACAGAAAGGCAGAGCAAGTGTTAGGCAATATCCATTTCCTTCAAATAAGGACCTAACACCTGCCCCCAGTGACTGTACCGGTTCACGAACAGCGTCACCTTCTGAAGGGCAACGGGGCATTGGTGGGTGCAGTCCGCAATTGGCAACGAAAATGCCATTTTGTCCTTTAAGTTACGAGGATTTGAGGACAGGAATGAAGATGCCTTGCTGCAATGCGATACAGACGTGTTGAGTCTGCATCGGGACTATTGTGCACAGTGTTTGTCTCCGTTCCTAAGGAACTTCAGATGTGCCTTAAAGCATACACCAAGTTAATTCCAGGGATGGCGGAACTCGCCAGTGAGAACCGATTGAGGTAACTGAGCCTGTTATCTCTACTGTTTCGAAGCAAAGATGTAATTTGGACTTACAAAACTATTACAGGTCAGGACAGATTTTATAATCCCTTCCCCACACTCCCCACATCCTGCCATGGCTGTTGAATCTACAATCAAGAATCACAGACTCAGAATAAGGAGCAGTCTGAAATTATCATAGATTATCATAGAATTTACAATGCAGAAGGAGGCCATTGGCCCATCGAATCTGCACCGGATCTTGCAAATTATGATGAGGGGCGTTGGTGGACTTAAGATTAGAGCTTCCTAATCATGCCCCCAACAGTAAAGACAAAATTGCTAAATGAACAGCAAACAGCAGTAGCCCCGCGTACGTGCCAAATGGAACTCTCGCGGAAACCATTGCCCATTCACACAAATCAAATCATTTAACCAATACCTTTGCTTCCTGATCGATTGGCTCAATGACCTATTTTTCCATATCCTCTATCTCCCTGTATAAATATTTGGGTGAAAAGTCAGCTTGTGACTTTTATTGCCCTTTGACCTCCTCAGATGCAGACCGAACAACTTCCCCAGAGAAACAATAATTGGAGGGATCCAATATTTTGGACAGCAAGTTGCTCGGTAACGGTGGGAAACAAAATAGAGAAGTAGGCGATGCAGAGACACTTTGCAGTTCAGGAAGCATCTGTAGACAGATTACAAAATTACTGTATTTCTCGCTGAATACAATCATATCCGGAGAATGGAAGATATAAACAACTCCTAATATAGAATCATAGAATCCCGACAGCGCAGAAGGAGGCCCTTCGGCCCAGCTCGACTAACACCGACCGTTACAAATACCCTCCCAGGCCCAGTCCACCGCCCTATGCCTGCAACCCCCATAACCCTTCCTAACCTGCAAGTTAAGGGGCAAGTTAGCACAGCCAATCCATCAAACCTGCACATCTTCCGACTGTGGTAGGAAACCCGGGCACCCGGAGGAAACACACGCAGCCCACTGTGCCATCATGCCAAAAAGTATATATGAGTTCGGAGAATTAATGTTCTGTTTGGT
This sequence comes from Scyliorhinus torazame, assembly GCF_047496885.1. Classification (NCBI taxonomy): domain Eukaryota; kingdom Metazoa; phylum Chordata; class Chondrichthyes; order Carcharhiniformes; family Scyliorhinidae; genus Scyliorhinus; species Scyliorhinus torazame. Next base: position 79,858,161 of record NC_092729.1, on the reverse strand, counting down.
AATTGTCTCACTTAGCCTCCCTGATCATTGCCATCTTCCTTGCTCCGTCCATCCCTCTTCGCACCCTCACAGCTGCCTGTTATCTTCCAAAATACGTGTTCGTTCATTCGAAGCAACTGAGTAATTTTATCTCCTGGTGTCAAATTGGACATGTCTGTGTTCGTACACTTCCCATAGGTCCCATCCACTCAAATCACCAGCTACGGATTTAAACCCACACCATGCGCCAACATGCTGTGGCAACGCCTGCCTCCTTTATCAGTCCCTCTTGCTCAACATTGTCCATTTCCATTTGGTAAAGAATGCTGTCACAGGTACTATGGAACAGTACAGTTAAACTTCACACTGTTTTTATTAATCGTCTTTCACACCTGACCTCAGCTGAGCTGAATATAATTCATCGTCTCCAGACGTCAATGTTAACTCCGTCTCCAAACTTTCTGTTATCATCATTTCTAGTTTGCAGTGAGTTCGGCAGAATCATAGAATCCCTGCGCTGCAGAAGGCCATTCGGTCCATCTGCAGTTCAACCTCTGGAATTCAACCTCCTCAGTCCCAATCCATACTCCCTGCCCCCATTACCCTAACTAACCTTCGAACAATAAGGGGTAATTTAGCAGGACCTGGCCTGTACATTTCTGGACTGTAAATGTATCCTTGAGATGTTTTGTTTCTATTTTCATTTCAGGGGTGGCATGTGGCACAGTGGTTAGCAATGCTGCCTCACACTGTCAGGCACCCGGATTCAATTTCAGCCTCTGGTCACAAAGAACAAGAACAAAGAACAAAGAAATGTACAGCACAGGAACAGGCCTTATCGTCCCTGCTTCCACCACCTCCTCCGTTAGCGAGTTCCAGGCACCCACTACCCTCTGCGTAAAAGACTTGCCTCGTACATCTACTCTAAACATTGCCCCTCTCACCTTAAACCTATGCCCCCTAGTAATTGACCCCTCTACCCTGGGGAAAAGCCTCTGACTATCCACTCTGTCTATGCCCCTCATAATTTTGTATACTCTATCAGGTCTCCCCGCAACCTCCTTCGTTCCAGTGAGAACAAACCGAGTTTATTCAACCGCTCCTCATAGCTAATGCCCTCTATACCAGGCAACATTCTGGTAAATCTCTTCTGCACCCTCTCTAAAGCCTCCACATCCTTCTGGTAGTGTGGCGACCAGAATTGAACACTATACTCCAAGTGTGGCCTAACTAAGGTTCTATACAGCTGCAACATGACTTGCCAATTCTTATACTCAATGACCCGGCCAATGAAGGCAAGCATGCCGTATGTCTTCTTGACTACCTTCTCCACCTGTGTTGCCCCTTTCAATGACCTGTGGACCTGTACTCCTAGATCTCTTTGACTTTCAATACTCTTGAGGGTTAGACCATTCACTGTATATTCCCTACCTGCATTAGAGCTTCCAAAATGCATTACCTCACATTTGTCCGGATTAAACTCCATCTGCCATCTCTCCGCCCAAGTCTCCAAACAATCTAAATCCTGCTGTATCCTCCGACAGTCCTCATCGCTATCCGCAATTCCACCAACCTTTGTGTCGTCTGCAAACTTACTAATCAGACCAGATACATTTTCCTCCAAATCGTTTATATATTCTACAAAGAGCAAACGTCCCAGTACTGATCCCTGTGGAACACCACTGTTCACAGCCCTCCAATGAGAAAAGCATCCTTCCATTGCTACTCTCTGCCTTCTATGGCCTAGCCAGTTCTGTATCCACCTTGCCAGCTCACCCCTGATCCCGTGTGACTTCACCTTTTGTTCTAGTCTACCATGAGGGACCTTGTCAAAGGCCTTACTGAAGTCCATATAGACAACATCCACTGCTCTACCTGCATCAATGATCTTTGTGACCTCCTCGAAAAACTCTATCAAGTTAGTGACACGACCTCCCCTTCACAAAACATGCTGCCTCTCACTAATACGTCCATTTGCTTCCAAATGGGAGTAGATCCTGTCTCGAAGAATTCTCGCCAGTAATTTCCCTACCACTGAAGTAAGGCTCACCGGCCTGTAGTTCCCGGGATTATCCTTGCTACCCTTCTTAAACAGAGGAACAACATTGGCTATTCTCCAGTCCTCCGGGACATCCCCTGAAGACAGCGAGGATCCAAAGATTTCTGTCAAGGCCTCAGCAATTTCCTCTCCAGCCTCCTTCAGTATTCTGGGGTAGATCCCATCAGGCCCTGGGAACTTATCTACCTTAATATTTTATAAGATACCCAACACCTCGTCTTTTTGGATCTCAATGTGACCCAGGCTATCTACACACCCTTCTCCAGACTCAACATTTACCAATTTCTTCTCTTTGGTGAATACTGATGCAAAGTATTCATTTAGTACCTCGCCCATTTCCTCTGGCTCCACACATAGATTCCCTTGCCTATCCTTCAGTGGGCCAACCCTTTCCCTGGCTACCCTCTTGCTTTTTATGTGCGTGTAAAAAGCCTTGGGATTTTCCTTAACCCTATTTGCCAATGACTTTTCGTGACCCCTTCTAGCCCTCCTGACGCCTTGCTTAAGTTCCTTCCTACTTTCCTTATATTCCACGCAGGCTTCGTCTGTTCCCAGTCTTTTAGCCCTGACAAATGCCTCCTTTTTCTTTTTGACGAGGCCTACAATATCTCTCGTCATCCAAGGTTCCCGAAAATTGCCGTATTTATCCTTCTTCCTCAGAGGAACATGCCGGTCCTGAATTCCTTTCAATTGCCACTTGAAAGCCTCCCACATGTCAGATGTTGATTTGCCCTCAAACATCCGCCCCCAATCTATGTTCTTCAGTTCCCGCCTAATATTGTTATAATTAGCCTTCCCCCAATTTAGCACATTCATCCTCGGACTACTCTTATCTTTGTCCACCAGTACTTTAAAACTTACTCAATTGTGGTCACTGTTACCGAAATGCTCCCCTACTGAAACATCTACCACCTGGCCGGGCTCATTCCCCAATACCAGGTCTACCTATCTGCTCTTCTATCTCCCGCTGGCTGTTGGGAGGCCTGTAGTAAACCCCCAACATTGTGACTGCACCCTTCTTATTCCTGATCTCTACCCATATAGCCTCACTGCCCTCTGAGGTGTCCTCTCGCAGTACAGCTGTGATATTCTCCCGAACCAGTAGCGCAACTCCGCCTCCCCTTTTACACCCCCCTCTATCCCGCCTGAAACATCTAAATCCTGGAACGTTTAGCTGCCAATCCTGCCCTTCCCTCAACCAGGTCTCTGTAATGGCAACAACATCATAGTTCCAAATACTAATCCAAGCTTTAAGTTCATCTGACTTACCCGTAATACTTCTTGCATTAAAACATATGCACTTCAGGCCACCAGACCCGCTGTTTGTGTGGACTCTGCACGTTCTCCCCGTGTCTGTGTGGGTTTCCTCCGGATGCTCCGGTTTCCTCCCACAGTCCAAAGATTTGCAGGGTAGGTGTTATGCCCAAGCTAAAATGTGCCTTATTGTCCTAAAATGTGCAGGTTGATGGATTGGCTATGGTAGAATTACCTCTTAGTGTTCAGGTAGAGGACGGGGGAATGGGTTTGGGTAGGGCGCTGTTTCAGAGGATCGGTGCAGCCTGGATGGGATTAATGGCCTCCTTCTATACTGTTGGAATGTTACGTTTCTATTCTCTGGATCTACATAATCAAAGATACCTCCCACCCGACTTACTCACTTTTCCAACTTCTTCCATCGGACAGGAGATACAGAAGTCTGAGAACACGAACGAACAGACACAAAAACAGCTTCTAACTCCATGTTACCAGACTCCAAAATGACCCTCTTATGGACTGACCTCATTAACACCACACCCTGTATGCTTCACCCGATGCCGGTGTTATGTAGTTCCATTGTTTACCTTGTGTTGTCCT